>NW_027522320.1:0-17672 GCF_052094955.1 Ictidomys tridecemlineatus
TCTGCATAGGGCTACATAGACAGCAAACAAACCATAGAGATAGAACTTGAAACTTCTTTATTGTGTCAAGTTTCAAAGAGCTAGCACAAACCGTGTTTGATTTAGAGTTCCAAATACATGTATCCCTATAGGAAAAAACACAGTGAAACCTCAAAATGAAACCGGTTACTGCCAACGAACGGTTTAACCTAGAAGAACGAAATTTGGCGAGCCTAGTGGGATTGGTGTACTGATCATTACCTGAAAGTTTCATCAAGATTGGGTGAAAAAGTGTGTGCTGAAATTTCAGGCAACTCGTAGTTTTTTGGAAGCTTGGCAGGCCCTTTCCATGAAAGTGATTCTCGCCAGTCTCTGCTTAGGGCTACATCAACAGCAAACAAACCATAGAGATAGAACTTGAAACTGCTTTATTGTGTCAAGTTTCAAAGAGCTAGCACAAATTGTGTTTGATTTAGAGTTCCAAATACATGTATCCCTATAGGAGAAAACAGAGTGAAACCTCAAAATCAAACCAGTTACTGCCAAGGAACAGTTTAACCTAGAAAAACGAAATTTAGCGTGCCAAATGGGATTTGTGTACTGATCATTACCTGAAAGTATCATCAAGATTGGGTGAAAAAGTGTTTGCTGAGATTTCAGGCAACTTGTAGTTATTTGGAAGCTTGGCAGGCCCTTTCCATGAAAGTGATTCTCTCCAGTCTCTGCTTAGGGCTACATCAACAGCAAACAAACCATAGAGATAGAACTTGAAACTGCTTTATTGTGTCAAGTTTGAAAGAGCTAGCACAAACCGTGTTTGATTTAGAGTTCCAAATACATGTATACCTATAGGAGAAAACAGAGTGAAACCTCAAAATGAAATCGGTTACTGCCAACGAACGGTTTAACCTAGAAGAACGAAATTTGGCAAGCCAAGTGGATTGGTGTACTAATCATTACCTGAAAGTTTCATCAAGATTGGGTGAAAAAGTGTTTGCTGAGATTTCAGGCAACTCGTAGTTTTTTGGAAGCTTGGCAGGCCCTTTCCATGAAAGTGATTCTCGCCAGTCTCTGCTTAGGGCTACATCAACAGCAAAGAAACCATAGAGATAGAACTTGAAACTGCTTTATTGTGTCAAGTTTCAAAGAGCTAGCACAAACCGTGTATGATTTAGAGTTCCAAATACATGTATCCCTATAGGAGAAAACAGAGTGAAACCTCAAAATGAAACCGGTTACTGCCAACGAACGGTTTAACCTAGAAGAACGAAATTTGGTGAGCCAAGTGGGATTGGTGTACTGATCATTACCTGAAAGTTTCATCAAGATTGGGTGAAAAAGTGTGTGCTGAGATTTCAGGCAACTCGTAGTTTTTTGGAAGCTTGGCAGGCCCTTTCCATGAAAGTGATTCTCGCCAGTCTCTGCTTAGGGCTACATCAACAGCAAACAAACCATAGAGATAGAACTTGAAACTGCTTTATTGTGTCAAGTTTCAAAGAGCTAGCACAAACCGTGTTTGATTTAGAGTTCCAAATACATGTATCCCTATAGGAGAAAACAGAGTGAAACCTCAAAATGAAACCGGTTACTGCCAACGAACGGTTTAACCTAGAAGAACGAAATTTGGCGAGCCAAGTGGGATTGGTGTACTGATCATTACCTGAAAGTTTCATCAAGATTGGGTGAAAAAGTGTTTGCTGAGATTTCAGGCAACTCGTTGTTTTTTGGAAGCTTGGCAGGCCCTTTCCATGAAAGTGATTCTCGCCAGTCTCTGCTTAGGGCTACCTCAACAGCAAACAAACCATAGTGATAGAACTTGAAACTGCTTTATTGTGTCAAGTTTCAAAGAGCTAGCATAAACCGTGTTTGATTTAGAGTTCCAAATAAGTGTATTCCTATAGGAGAAAACAGAGTGAAACCTCAAAATGAAACCGGTTACTGCCAACGAACGGTTTAACCTAGAAGAACGAAATTTGGCGAGCCAAGTGGGATTGGTGTACTGATCATTACCTGAAAGTTTCATCAAGATTGGGTGAAAAAGGGTGTGCTGAGATTTCAGGCAACTCGTTGTTTTATGGAAGCTTGGCAGGCCCTTTCCATGAAAGTGATTCTCGCCAGTCTCTGCTTAGGGCTACCTCAACAGCAAACAAACCATAGTGATAGAACTTGAAACTGCTTTATTGTGTCAAGTTTCAAGAGCTAGCATAAACCGTGTTTGATTTAGAGTTCCAAATACGTGTATTCCTATAGGAGAAAACAGAGTGAAACCTCAAAATGAAACCGGTTACTGCCAGCGAATGGTTTAACCTAGAAGAACAAAATTTGGCGAGCCTAGTGGGATTGGTGTACTGATCATTACCTGAAAGTTTCATCAAGATTGGGTGAAAAAGTGTTTGCTGAGATTTCAGGCAACTCGTAGTTTTTTGGAAGCTTGGCAGGCCCTTTCCATGAAAGTGATTCTCGCCAGTCTCTGCTTAGGGCTACATCAACAGCAAACAAACCATTAAGATAGAACTTGAAACTACTTTATTGTGTTAAGTTTCAAAGAGCTAGCACAAACCGTGTTTGATTTAGAGTTCCAAATACATGTATCCCTATAGGAGAAAACAGAGTGAAACCTCAAAATGAAACCGGTTACTGCCAACGAACGGTTTAACCTAGAAGAACGAAATTTGGCGAGCCAAGTGGGTTTGGTGTACTGATCATTACCTGAAAGTTTCATCAAGATTGGGTGAAAAAGTGTGTGCTGATTTTTCTGGCAACTTGTAGTTTTTTGGAAGCTTGGCAGGCCCTTTCCATGAAAGTGATTCTCGCCAGTCTCTGCTTAGGGCTACATCAACAGCAAACAAACCATAGAGATAGAACTTGAAACTGCTTTATTGTGTCAAGTTTCAAAGAGCTAGCACAAACCGTGTTTGATTTAGAGTTCCAAATACATGTATCCCTATAGGAGAAAACAGAGTGAAACCTCAAAATGAAACCGGTTACTGCCAACGAACGGTTTAACCTAGAAGAACGAAATTTGGCGAGCCAAGTGGGATTGGTTTACTGATCATTACCTGAAAGTTTCATCAAGATTGGGTGAAAAAGTGTGTGCTGAGATTTCTGGCAACTCGTAGTTTTTTGGAAGCTTGGCAGGTCCTTTCCA
Source organism: Ictidomys tridecemlineatus (assembly GCF_052094955.1). Lineage (NCBI taxonomy): Eukaryota > Metazoa > Chordata > Mammalia > Rodentia > Sciuridae > Ictidomys > Ictidomys tridecemlineatus. The sequence continues at coordinate 3,128 of NW_027522320.1, forward strand.
TGAAAGTGATTCTCGCAAGTCTCTGCTTAGGGCTACATCAATAGCAAACAAACCATAGAGATAGAACTTGAAACTGCTTTATTGTGTCAAGTTTCAAAGAGCTAGCACAAACCGTGTTTGATTTAGAGTTCCAAATACATGTATCCCTATAGGAGAAAACAGAGTGAAACCTCAAAATGAAACCTGTTACTGCCAACGAACGATTAAACCTAGAAGAACGAAATTTGGCAGGCCAAGTGGGATTGGTGTACTGATCATTACCTGAAAGTTTCATCAAGATTGGGTGAAAAAGTGTTTGCTGAGATTTCAGGCAACTCGTAGTTTTTTGGAAGCTTGGCAGGCCCTTTCCATGAAAGTGATTCTCGCCAATCTCTGATTAGGGCTACATCAACAGCAAACAAACCATAGAGATAGAACTTGAAACTGCTTTATTGTGTCAAGTTTCAAAGAGCTAGCACAAACCGTGTTTGATTTAGAGTTCCAAATACATGTATCCCTATAGGAGAAAACAGAGTGAAACCTCAAAATGAAACCGGTTACTGCCAACGAACGGTTTAACCTAGAAGAACGAAATTTGGCGAGCCAAGTGGGATTGGTGTACTGATCATTACCTGAAAGTTTCATCAAGATTGGGTGAAAAAGTGTGTGCTGTGATTTCAGGCAACTCGTAGTTTTTTGGAAACTTGGCAGGCCCTTTCCATGAAAGTGATTCTCGCCAGTCTCTGCATAGGGCTACATAGACAGCAAACAAACCATAGAGATAGAACTTGAAACTTCTTTATTGTGTCAAGTTTCAAAGAGCTAGCACAAACCGTGTTTGATTTAGAGTTCCAAATACATGTATCCCTATAGGAAAAAACACAGTGAAACCTCAAAATGAAACCGGTTACTGCCAACGAACGGTTTAACCTAGAAGAACGAAATTTGGCGAGCCTAGTGGGATTGGTGTACTGATCATTACCTAAAAGTTTCATCAAGATTGGGTGAAAAAGTGTGTGCTGAAATTTCAGGCAACTCGTAGTTTTTTGAAAGCTTGGCAGGCCCTTTCCATGAAAGTGATTCTCGCCAGTCTCTGCTTAGGGCTACATCAACAGCAAACAAACCATAGAGATAGAACTTGAAACTGCTTTATTGTGTCAAGTTTCAAAGAGCTAGCACAAATTGTGTTTGATTTAGAGTTCCAAATACATGTATCCCTATAGGAGAAAACAGAGTGAAACCTCAAAATCAAACCAGTTACTGCCAAGGAACAGTTTAACCTAGAAAAACGAAATTTAGCGTGCCAAATGGGATTTGTGTACTGATCATTACCTGAAAGTATCATCAAGATTGGGTGAAAAAGTGTTTGCTGAGATTTCAGGCAACTTGTAGTTATTTGGAAGCTTGGCAGGCCCTTTCCATGAAAGTGATTCTCTCCAGTCTCTGCTTAGGGCTACATCAACAGCAAACAAACCATAGAGATAGAACTTGAAACTGCTTTATTGTGTCAAGTTTGAAAGAGCTAGCACAAACCGTGTTTGATTTAGAGTTCCAAATACATGTATACCTATAGGAGAAAACAGAGTGAAACCTCAAAATGAAATCGGTTACTGCCAACGAACGGTTTAACCTAGAAGAACGAAATTTGGCAAGCCAAGTGGGATTGGTGTACTAATCATTACCTGAAAGTTTCATCAAGATTGGGTGAAAAAGTGTTTGCTGAGATTTCAGGCAACTCGTAGTTTTTTGGAAGCTTGGCAGGCCCTTTCCATGAAAGTGATTCTCGCCAGTCTCTGCTTAGGGCTACATCAACAGCAAACAAACCATAGAGATAGAACTTGAAACTGCTTTATTGTGTCAAGTTTCAAAGAGCTAGCACAAACCGTGTATGATTTAGAGTTCCAAATACATGTATCCCTATAGGAGAAAACAGAGTGAAACCTCAAAATGAAACCGGTTACTGCCAACGAACGGTTTAACCTAGAAGAACGAAATTTGGTGAGCCAAGTGGGATTGGTGTACTGATCATTACCTGAAAGTTTCATCAAGATTGGGTGAAAAAGTGTGTGCTGAGATTTCAGGCAACTCGTAGTTTTTTGGAAGCTTGGCAGGCCCTTTCCATGAAAGTGATTCTCGCCAGTCTCTGCTTAGGGCTACATCAACAGCAAACAAACCATAGAGATAGAACTTGAAACTGCTTTATTGTGTCAAGTTTCAAAGAGCTAGCACAAACCGTGTTTGATTTAGAGTTCCAAATACATGTATCCCTATAGGAGAAAACAGAGTGAAACCTCAAAATGAAACCGGTTACTGCCAACGAACGGTTTAACCTAGAAGAACGAAATTTGGCGAGCCAAGTGGGATTGGTGTACTGATCATTACCTGAAAGTTTCATCAAGATTGGGTGAAAAAGGGTGTGCTGAGATTTCAGGCAACTCGTTGTTTTTTGGAAGCTTGGCAGGCCCTTTCCATGAAAGTGATTCTCGCCAGTCTCTGCTTAGGGCTACCTCAACAGCAAACAAACCATAGTGATAGAACTTGAAACTGCTTTATTGTGTCAAGTTTCAAAGAGCTAGCATAAACCGTGTTTGATTTAGAGTTCCAAATAAGTGTATTCCTATAGGAGAAAACAGAGTGAAACCTCAAAATGAAACCGGTTACTGCCAACGAACGGTTTAACCTAGAAGAACGAAATTTGGCGAGCCAAGTGGGATTGGTGTACTGATCATTACCTGAAAGTTTCATCAAGATTGGGTGAAAAAGGGTGTGCTGAGATTTCAGGCAACTCGTTGTTTTATGGAAGCTTGGCAGGCCCTTTCCATGAAAGTGATTCTCGCCAGTCTCTGCTTAGGGCTACCTCAACAGCAAACAAACCATAGAGATAGAACTTGAAACTGCTTTATTGTGTCAAGTTTCAAAGAGCTAGCACAAACCGTGTTTGATTTAGAGTTCCAAATACATGTATCCCTATAGGAGAAAACAGAGTGAAACCTCAAAATGAAACCCATTACTGCCAACGAACGGTTTAAACTAGAAGAACGAAATTTGGCGAGCCAAGTGGGATTGGTGTACTGATCATTACCTGAAAGTTTCATCAAGATTGGGTGAAAAAGTGTTTGCTGAGATTTCAGGCAACTCGTAGTTTTTTGGAAGCTTGGCAGGCCCTTTCCATGAAAGTGATTCTCGCCAGTCTCTGCTTAGGGCTACATCAACAGCAAACAAACCATAGAGATAGAACTTGAAACTGCTTTATTGTGTCAAGTTTCAAAGAGCTAGCACAAACCGTGTTTGATTTAGAGTTTCAAATACATGAATCCCTATAGGAGAAAACAGAGTGAAACCTCAAAATGAAACCCATTACTGCCAACGAACGGTTTAACCTAGAAGAACGAAATTTGGCGACCCAAGTGGGATCGGTGTACTGATCATTACCTGAAAGTTTCATCAAGATTGGGTGAAAAAGTGTCTGCTGAGATTTCAGTCAACTCGTAGTTTTTTGGAAGCTTGGCAGGCCCTTTCCATGAAAGTGATTCTCGCCAGTCTCTGCTTAGGGCTACATCAACAACAAACAAACCATAGAGAGTTTCATCAAGATTGGGAAAAAAAGTGTGTGCTGAGATTTCAGGCAACTCGTAGTTTTTTGGAAGCTTGGCAGGCCCTTTCCATGAAAGTGATTCTCGCAAATCTCTGCTTAGGGCTACATAGACAGCAAACAAACCATAGAGATAGAACTTGAAACTTCTTTATTGTGTCAAGTTTCAAAGAGCTAGCACAAACCGTGTTTGATTTAGAGTTCCAAATACATGTATCCCCATAGGAGAAAACAGAGTGAAACCTCAAAATGAAACCGGTTACTGCCAACGAACAGTTTAACCTAGAAGAACGAAATTTGGCGAGCCTAGTGGGATTGGTGTACTGATCATTACCTAAAAGTTTTATCAAGATTGGGTGAAAAAGTGTGTGCTGAGATTTCAGGCAACTCGTAGTTTTTTGGAAGCTTGGCAGGCCCTTTCCATGAAAGTGATTCTCGCCAGTCTCTGCTTAGGGCTACATCAACAGGAAACAAACCATAGAGATAGAACTTGAAACTGCTTTATTGTGTCAAGTTTCAAAGAGCTAGCACAAATTGTGTTTGATTTAGAGTTCCAAATACATGTATCCCTATAGGAGAAAACAGAGTGAAACCTCAAAATCAAACCAGTTACTGCCAAGGAACGGTTTAACCTAGAAAAACGAAATTTAGCGTGCCAAATGGGAATTGTGTACTGATCATTACCTGAAAGTATCATCAAGATTGGGTGAAAAAGTGTTTGCTGAGATTTCAGGCAACTTGTAGTTATTTGGAAGCTTGGCAGGCCCTTTCCATGAAAGTGATTCTCTCCAGTCTCTGCTTAGGGCTACATCAACAGCAAACAAACCATAGAGATAGAACTTGAAACTGCTTTATTGTGTCAAGTTTCAAAGAGCTAGCACAAACCGTGTTTGATTTAGAGTTCCAAATACATGTATCCCTATAGGAGAAAACAGAGTGAAACCTCAAAATGCAACCGGTTACTGCAACGAACGGTTTAACCTAGAAGAACGAAATTTGGTGAGCCAAGTGGGATTGGTGTACTGATCATTACCTGAAAGTTTCATCAAGATTGGGTGAAAAAGTGTTTGCTGAGATTTCAGGCAACTCGTAGTTTTTTGGAAGCTTGGCAGGCCCTTTCCATGAAAGTGATTCTCACCAGTCTCTGCTTAGGGCTACATCAACAGCAAACAAACCATAGAGATAGAACTTGAAACTGCTTTATTTTGTCAAGTTTCAAAGAGCTAGCACAAACCGTGTTTGATTTAGAGTTCCAAATACATGTATCCCTATAGGAGAAAACAGAGTGAAACCTCAAAATGAAACCGGTTACTGCCAACGAATGGTTTAACCTAGAAGAACGAAATTTGGCGAGCCAAGTATGATTGGTGTACTGATCATTACCTGAAAGTTTCATCATGATTGGGTGAAAAAGTGTGTGCTGAGATTTCAGGAAACTCGTAATTTTTTGTAAGCTTGGCAGGCCCTTTCCATGAAAGTGATTCTCGCCAGTCTCTGCTTAGGGCTACATCAACAGCAAACAAACCATAGAGATAGAACTTGAAACTTCTTTATTGTGTCAAGTTTCAAAGAGCTAGCACAAACCGTGTTTGATTTAGAGTTCCAAATACATATATCCCTATAGGAGAAAACAGAGTGAAACCTCAAAATGAAACCGGTTACTGCCAACGAACAGTTTAACCTAGAATAACGAAATTTGACGAGCCAAGTGGGATTAGTGTACTGATAATTACCTGAAAGTTTCATCAAGATTGGGTGAAAAAGTGTGTGCTGAGATTTCAGGCAACTCGTAGTTTTTTGGAAGCTTGCCAGGCCCTTTCCATGAAAGTGATTCACGCCAGTCTCTGCTTAGGGCTACCTCAACAGCAAACAAACCATAGAGACAGAACTTGAAACTGCTTTATTCTGTCATGTTTCAAAGAGCTAGCACAAACCGTGTTTGATTTAGAGTTCCAAATACATGTATCCCTATAGGAGAAAACAGAGTGAAACCTCAAAATGAAACCGGTTACTGCCAACGAACGGTTTAACCTAGAAGAACGAAATTTGGCGAGCCAAGTGGGATTAGTGCACTGATCATTACCTGAACGTTTCATCAAGATTGGGTGAAAAAGTGTGTGCTGAGATTTCAGGCAACTCGTAGTTTTTTGGAAGCTTGGCAGGCCCTTTCCATGAAAGTGATTCTCGCCAGTCTCTGCTTAGGGCTACATCAACAGCAAACAAATCATAGAGATAGAACTTGAAACTGCTTTATTGTGTCAAGTTTCAAAGAGCTAGCACAAACCGTGTTTGATTTAGAGTTCCAAATACATGTATCCCTATAGGAGAAAACAGAGTGAAACCTCAAAATGAAACCGGTTACTGCCAACGAACGGTTTAACCTAGAAGAACGAAATTTGGCGAGCCAAGTGGGATTGGTGTACTGATCATTACCTGAAAGTTTCATCAAGATTGGGTGAAAAAGTGTGTGCTGAGATTTCAGGCAACTCGTAGTTTTTTGGAAGCTTGGCAGGCCCTTTCCATAAAAGTGATTCTCGCCAGTCTCTGCTTAGGGCTACATCAACAGCAAACAAACCATAGAGATAGAACTTGAAACTGCTTTATTGTGTCAAGTTTCAAAGAGCTAGCACAAACCGTGTTTGATTTAGAGTTCCAAATACATGTATCCCTATAGGAGAAAACAGAGTGAAACCTCAAAATGAAACCGGTTACTGCCAACGAATGGTTTAACCTAGAAAGCGAAATTTGGCGAGCCAAGTGGGATTGGTGTACTGATCATTACCTGAAAGTTTCATCATGATTGGGTGAAAAAGTGTGTGCTGAGATTTCAGGAAACTCGTAGTTTTTTGGAAGCTTGGCAGGCCCTTTCCATGAAAGTGATTCTCGCCAGTCTCTGCTTAGGGCTACATCAACAGCAAACAAACCATAGAGATAGAACTTGAAACTTCTTTATTGTGTCAAGTTTCAAAGAGCTAGCACAAACCGTGTTTGATTTAGAGTTCCAAATACATGTATCCCTATAGGAGAAAACACAGTGAAACCTCAAAATGAAACCGGTTACTGCCAAGGAACGGTTTAACCTAGAAGAACGAAATTTGACGAGCCAAGTGGGATTGGTGTACTGATAATTACCTGAAAGTTTCATCAAGATTGGGTGAAAAAGTGTGTGCTGAGATTTCAGGCAACTCGTAGTTTTTTGGAAGCTTGCCAGGCCCTTTCCATGAAAGTGATTCTCGCCAGTCTCTGCTTAGGGCTACCTCAACAGCAAACAAACCATAGTGATAGAACTTGAAACTGCTTTATTGTGTCAAGTTTCAAAGAGCTAGCATAAACCGTGTTTGATTTAGAGTTCCAAATACGTGTATTCCTATAGGAGAAAACAGAGTAAAACCTCAAAATGAAACCGGTTACTGCCAGCGAACGGTTTAACCTAGAAGAACAAAATTTGGCGAGCCTAGTGGGATTGGTGTACTGATCATTACCTGAAAGTTTCATCAAGATTGGGTGAAAAAGTGTTTGCTGAGATTTCAGGCAACTCGTAGTTTTTTGGAAGCTTGGCAGGCCCTTTCCATGAAAGTGATTCTCGCCAGTCTCTGCTTAGGGCTACATCAACAGCAAACAAACCATAGAGATAGAACTTGAAACTGCTTTATTGTGTCAAGTTTAAAAGAGCTAGCACAAACCGTGTTTGATTTAGAGTTTCAAATACATGAATCCCTATAGGAGAAAACAGACTGAAACCTCAAAATGAAACCCATTACTGCCAACGAACGGTTCAACCTAGAAGAACGAAATTTGGCGACCCAAGTGGGATCGGTGTACTGATCATTACCTGAAAGTTTCATCAAGATTGGGTGAAAAAGTGTCTGCTGAGATTTCAGTCAACTCTTAGTTTTTTGGAAGCTTGGCAGGCCCTTTCCATGAAAGTGATTCTCGCCAGTCTCTGCTTAGGGCTACATCAACAGCAAACAAACCATAGAGAGTTTCATCAAGATTGGGAAAAAAAGTGTTTGCTGAGATTTCAGGCAACTCGTAGTTTTTTGGAAGCTTGGCAGGCCCTTTCCATGAAAGTGATTCTCGCCAGTCTCTGCTTAGGGCTACATCAACAGCAAAAAAACCATAGAGATAGAACTTGAAACTGCTTTATTGTGTCAAGTTTCAAAGAGCTAGCACAAACCGTGTTTGATTTAGAGGTCCAAATACATGTATCCCTATAAAAGAAAACAAAGTGAAACCTCAAAATGAAACCGGTTACTGCCAACGAACGGTTTAACCTAGAAAAACGAAATTTGGCATGCCAAGTGGGATTGGTGTACTGATCATTACCTGAAAGTTTCATCAAGATTGGGTGAAAAAGTGTTTGCTGAGATTTCAGGCAACTCGTAGTTTTTTGGAAGCTTGGCAGGCCCTTTCCATGAAAGTGGTTCTCGCCAATCTCTGCTAAGGGCTACATCAACAGCAAACAACCATAGAGACAGAACTTGAAACTGCTTTATTCTGTCATGTTTCAAAGAGCTAGCACAAACCGTGTTTGATTTAGAGTTCCAAATACATATATCCCTATAGGAGAAAACAGAGTGAAACCTCAAAATGAAACCAGTTACTGCCAACGAACGGTTTAACCTAGAAGAACGAAATTTGGCGGGCCAAGTGGGATTAGTGCACTGATCATTACCTGAAAGTTTCATCAAGATTGGGTGAAAAAGTGTGTGCTGAGATTTCAGGCAACTCGTAGTTTTTTGGAAGCTTGGCAGGCCCTTTCCATAAAAGTGATTCTCGCCAGTCTCTGCTTAGGGCTACATCAACAGTAAAGAAACCATAGAGATAGAACTTGAAACTGCTTTATTGTGTCAAGTTTCAAAGAGCTAGCACAAACCGTGTTTGATTTAGAGTTCCAAATACATGTATCCCTATAGGAGAAAACAGAGTGAAACGTCAAAATGAAACCGGTTACTGCCAACGAACGGTTTAACCTAGAAGAACAAAATTTGGCGAGCCAAGTGGGATTCGTGTACTGATCATTACCTGAAAGTTTCATCAAGATTGGGTGAAAAAGTGTGTGCTGAGATTTCAGGCAACTCGTAGTTTTTTGGAAGCTTGGCAGGCCCTTTCCATGAAAGTGATTCTCGCCAGTCTCTGCTTAGGGCTACATGAACAGCAAACAAACCATAGAGATAGAACTTGAAACTGCTTTATTGTGTCAAGTTTCAAAGAGCTAGCATAAACCGTGTTTGATTTAGAGTTCCAAATACATGTATCCGTATAAGAGAAAACAGAGTGAATCCTCAAAATGAAACCGGTTACTGCCAACGAACGGTTTAAACTAAAAGAATGAAATTTGGCGAGCCAAGTGAGATTGGTGTACTGATCCTTACCTGAAAGTTTCATCAAGATTGGGTGAAAAAGTGTGTGCTGAGATTTCTGGAAACTCGTAGTTTTTTGGAAGCTTGGCAGGCCCTTTCCATGAAAGTGATTCTCGCCAGTCTCTGCTTAGGGCTACATCAACAGAAAACAAACCATAGAGATAGAACTTGAAACTGCTTTATTGTGTCAAGTTTCAAAGAGCTAGCACAAACCGTGTTTGATTTAGATTTCCAAATACATGTATCCCTATAGGAGAAAACAGAGTGAAACCTCAAAATGAAACCGGTTACTGCCAACGAACGGATTAACCTAGAAGAACGAAATTTGGCGAGCCAAGTGGGATTGGTATACTGATCATTACCTGAAAGTTTCATCAAGATTGGGTGAAAAAGTGTGTGCTGAGATTTCAGGAAACTCGTAGTTTTTTGGAAGCTTGGCAGGCCCTTTCCATGAAAATGTTTCTCGCCAGTCTCTGCTTAGGGCTACATCAACAGCAAACAAACCATAGAAACAGGACTTGAAACTGTTTTATTGTGTCAAGTTTCAAAGAGCTAGCACAAACCGTGTTTGATTTAGAGTTCCAAATACATGTATCCCTATAGGAGAAAACAGAGTGAAACCTCAAAATGAAACCGGTTACTTCCAACGAACGGTTTAACCTAGAAGAACGGAATTTGGCGAGCCAAGTGGGATTGGTGTCCTGATCGTTACCTGAAAGTATCATCAAGATTGGGTGAAAAAGTGTGTGCTGAGACTTCAGGCAACTCGTAGTTTTTTGGAAGCTTGGCAGGCCCTTTCCATGAAAGTGATTCTCGCCAGTATCTTCTTAGGTCTACATCAACAGCAAACAAACCATAGAGATAGAACTTGAAACTGCTTTATTGTGTCAAGTTTCAAAGAAGTAGCACAAAACCGTGTTTGATTTAGAGTTCCAAATACATGTATCCCTATAGGAGAAAACACAGTGAAACCTCAAATGAAACCGGTTACTGCCAACGAACGGTTTAACCTAGAAGAACGAAATTTGGCGAGCCAAGTGGGATTGGTGTACTGATCATTACCTGAAAGTTTCATCAAGATTGGGTGAAAAAGTGTTTGCTGAGATTTCAGGCTACTCGTAGTTTTTTGGAAGCTTGGCAGGCCCTTTCCATGAAAATGTTTCTCGCCAGTCTCTGCTTAGGGCTACATCAACAGCAAACAAACCATAGAAACAGAACTTGAAACTGTTTTATTGTGTCAAGTTTCAAAGAGCTAGCACAAACCATGTTTGATTTAGAGTTCCAGATACATGTATCCCTATAGGAGAAAACAGAGTGAAACCTCAAAATGAAACCGGTTACTTCCAACGAACGGTTTAACCTAGAAGAACGGAATTTGGCGAGCCAAGTGGGATTGGTGTCCTGATCATTACCTGAAAGTATCATCAAGATTGGGTGAAAAAGTGTGTGCTGAGACTTCAGGCAACTCGTAGTTTTTTGGAAGATTGGCAGGCCCTTTCCATGAAAGTGATTCTCGCCAGTATCTTCTTAGGTCTACATCAACAGCAAACAAACCATAGAGATAGAACTTGAAACTGCTTTATTGTGTCAAGTTTCAAAGAGGTAGCACAAACCGTGTTTGATTTAGAGTTCCAAATACATTTATCCCTATAGGAGAAAACACAGTGAAACCTCAAAATGAAACCGGTTACTGCCAACGAACGGTTTAACCTAGAAGAACGAAATTTGACGAGCCAAGTGGGATTGGTGTACTGATAATTACCTGAAAGTTTCATCAAGATTCGGTGAAAAAGTGTGTGCTGAGATTTCAGGCAACTCGTAGTTTTTTGGAAGCTTGCCAGGCCCTTTCCATGAAAGTGATTCTCGCCAGTCTCTGCTTAGGGCTACATCAACAGCAAAAAAACCATAGAGATAGAACTTGAAACTGCTTTATTGTGTCAAGTTTCAAAGAGCTAGCACAAACCGTGTTTGATTTAGAGGTCCAAATACATGTATCCCTATAAAAGAAAACAAAGTGAAACCTCAAAATGAAACCGGTTACTGCCAACGAACGGTTTAACCTCTAAAAACGAAATTTGGCGAGCCAAGTGGGATTGGTGTACTGATCATTACCTGAAAGTTTCATCAAGATTGGGTGAAACAGGGTGTGCTGAGATTTAAGGCAACTCGTAGTTTTTTGGAAGCTTGGCAGGCCCTTTCCATAAAAGTGATTCTCGCCAGTCTCTGCTTAGGGCTACATCAACAGCAAACAAACCATAGAGATAGAACTTGAAACTGCTTTATTGTGTCAAGTTTCAAAGAGCTAGCACAAACCGTGTTTGATTTAGAGTTCCAAATACATGTATCCCTATAGGAGAAAACAGAGTGAAACCTCAAAATGAAACCGGTTACTGCCAACGAACGGTTTAACCTAGAAGAACGAAATTTGGCGAGCCAAGTGGGATTCGTGTGCTGATCATTACCTGAAAGTTTCATCAAGATTGGGTGAAAAAGTGTGTGCTGAGATTTTAGGCAACTCGTAGTTATTTGGAAGCTTGGCAGGCCCTTTCCATGAAAGTGATTCTCACCAGTCTCTGCTTAGGGCTACATCAACAGCAAACAAACCATAGAGATAGAACTTGAAACTGCTTTATTGTGTCAAGTTTCAAAGAGCTAGCACAAACCGTGTTTGATTTAGAGTTCCAAATACATGTATCCGTATAAGAGAAAACAGAGTGAAACCTCAAAATGAAACCGGTTACTGCCAACGAACGGTTTAACCTAGAAGAACGAAATTTGGTGAGCCAAGTGGGATTGGTGTACTGATCATTACCTGAAAGTTTCATCAAGATTGGGTGAAAATGTGTTTGCTGAGATTTCAGGCAACTCGTAGTTTTTTGGAAGCTTGGCAGGCCCTTTCCATGAAAGTGATTCTCGCCAGTCTCTGCTTAGGGCTACATCAACAGCAAACAAACCATAGAGATAGAACTTGAAACTGCTTTATTGTGTCAAGTTTCAAAGAGCTAGCACAAACCGTGTTTGATTTAGAGTTCCAAATACATGTATCCCTATAGGAGAAAACAGAGTGAAACCTCAAAATGAAACCGGTTACTGCCAACGAACGGTTTAACCTAGAAGAATGAACTTTGGCGAGCCAAGTTGGATTGGTGTACTGATCATTACCTGAAAGTTTCATCAAGATTGGGTGAAAAAGTGTGTGCTGAGATTTCAGGCAACTCGTAGTTTTTTGGAAGCTTGGCAGGCCCTTTCCATGAAAATGATTCTCGCCAGTCTCTGCTTAGGGCTACATCAACAGCAAACAAACCATAGAAACAGAACTTGAAACTGTTTTAAAGTGTCAAGTTTCAAGGAGCTAGCACAAACCGTGTTTGATTTAGAGTTCCAAATACATGTATCCGTATAGGAGAAAACAGAGTGAAACCTCAAAATGAAACCGGTTACTGCCAACGAACGGTTTAACCTAGAAGAACGAAATTTGGCGAGCCAAGTGGGATTGGTGTACTGATCATTACCTGAAAGTTTCATCAAGATTGGGTGAAAAAGTGTGTGCTGAGATTTCATTCAACTCGTAGTTTTTTGGAAGCTTGGCAGGCCCTTTCCATGAAAGTGATTCTCACCAGTTTCTGCTTAGGGCTACATCAACAGCAAACAAAACATAGAGATAGAACTTGAAACTTCTTTATTGTGTCAAGTTTCAAAGAGCTAGCACAAACCGTGTTTGATTTAGAGTTCCAAATACATGTATCCCTATAGGAGAAAACACAGTGAAACCTCAAAATGAAACCGGTTACTGCCAACGAACGGTTTAACCTAGAAGAACGAAATTTGACGAGCCAAGTGGGATTGGTGTACTGATAATTACCTGAAAGTTTCATCAAGATTGGGTGAAAAAGTGTGTGCTGAGATTTCAGGCAACTCGTAGTTTTTTGGAAGCTTGCCAGGCCCCTTCCATGAAAGTGATTCTCGCCAGTCTCTGCTTAGGGCTACCTCAACAGCAAACAAACCATAGTGATAGAACTTGAAACTGCTTTATTGTGTCAAGTTTCAAAGAGCTAGCATAAACCGTGTTTGATTTAGAGTTCCAAATACGTGTATTCCTATAGGAGAAAACAGTAAAACCTCAAAATGAAACCGGTTACTGCCAGCGAACGGTTTAACCTAGAAGAACAAAATTTGGCGAGCCTAGTGGGATTGGTGTACTGATCATTACCTGAAAGTTTCATCAAGATTGGGTGAAAAAGTGTTTGCTGAGATTTCAGGCAACTCGTAGTTTTTTGGAAGCTTGGCAGGCCCTTTCCATGAAAGTGATTCTCGCCAGTCTCTGCTTAGGGCTACATCAACAGCAAACAAACCATAGAGATAGAACTTGAAACTGCTTTATTGTGTCAAGTTTCAAAGAGCTAGCACAAACCGTGTTTGATTTAGAGTTCCAAATACATGTATCCCTATAGGAGAAAACAGAGTGAAACCTCAAAATGAAACCGGTTACTGGCAACGAACGGTTTAACCTAGAAGAACAAAATTTGGCGAGCCAAGTGGGATTGGTGTACTGATCATTACCTGAAAGTTTCATCAAGATTGGGTGAAAAAGTGTGTGCTGAGATTTCAGGCAACTCGTAGTTTTTTGGAAGCTTGGCAGGCCCTTTCCATGAAAGTGATTCTCGCCAGTCTCTGCTTAGGGCTACATCAACAGCAAACAAACCATAGAGATAGAACTTGAAACTGCTTTATTGTGTCAAGTTTCAAAGAGCTAGCACAAACCGTGTTTGATTTAGAGTTTCAAATACATGAATCCCTATAGGAGAAAACAGAGTGAAACCTCAAAATGAAACCCATTACTGCCAACGAACGGTTTAACCTAGAAGAACGAAATTTGGCGACCCAAGTGGGATCGGTGTACTGATCATTACCTGAAGTTTCATCAAGATTGGGTGAAAAAGTGTCTGCTGAGATTTCAGTCAACTCGTAGTTTTTTGGAAGCTTGGCAGGCCCTTTCCATGAAAGTGATGCTCGCCAGTCTCTGCTTAGGGCTACATCAACAGCAAACAAACCATAGAGAGTTTCATCAAGACTGGGAAAAAAAGTGTTTGCTGAGATTTCAGGCAACTCGTAGTTTTTTGGAAGCTTGGCAGGCCCTTTCCATGAAAGTGATTCTCGCCAGTCTCTGCTTAGGGCTACATCAACAGCAAAAAAACCATAGAGATAGAACTTGAAACTGCTTTATTGTGTCAAGTTTCAAAGAGCTAGCACAAACCGTGTTTGATTTAGAGGTCCAAATACATGTATCCCTATAAAAGAAAACAAAGTGAAACCTCAAAATGAAACCGGTTACTGCCAACGAACGGTTTAACCTAGAAAAACGAAGTTTGGCGAGCCAAGTGGGATTGGTGTACTGATCATTACCTGAAAGTTTCATCAAGATTGGGTGAAAAAGTGTTTGCTGAGATTTCAGGCAACTCGTAGTTTTTTGGAAGCTTGGCAGGCCCTTTCCATGAAAGTGGTTCTCGCCAATCTCTGCTAAGGGCTACATCAACAGCAAACAACCATAGAGACAGAACTTGAAACTGCTTTATTCTGTCATGTTTCACAGAGCTAGCACAAACCGTGTTTG
>NW_027522321.1:0-17515 GCF_052094955.1 Ictidomys tridecemlineatus
TAACCTAGAAGAACGAAATTTGGCGAGCCAAGTGGGATTGGTGTACTGATCATTACCTGAAAGTTTCATCAAGATTGGGTGAAAAAGTGTTTGCTGAGATTTCAGGCAACTCGTAGTTTTTTGGAAGCTTGGCAGGCCCTTTCCATGAAAGTGATTCTCGCCAGTCTCTGCTTAGGGCTACATCAACAGCAAACAAACCATAGAGATAGAACTTGAAACTGCTTTATTGTGTCAAGTTTCAAAGAGCTAGCACAAACCGTGTTTGATTTAGAGTTCCAAATACATGTATCCCTATAGGAGAAAACAGAGTGAAACCTCAAAATGAAACCGGTTACTGCCAACGAACGGTTTAACCTAGAAGAACGAAATTTGGCGAGCCAAGTGGGATTGGTGTACTGATCATTACCTGAAAGTTTCATCAAGATTGGGTGAAAAAGTGTTTGCTGAGATTTCAGGCAACTCGTAGTTTTTTGGAAGCTTGGCAGGCCCTTTCCATGAAAGTGATTCTCGCCAGTCTCTGCTTAGGGCTACATCAACAGCAAACAAACCATAGAGATAGAACTTGAAACTGCTTTATTGTGTCAAGTTTCAAAGAGCTAGCACAAACCGTGTTTGATTTAGAGTTCCAAATACATGTATCCCTATAGGAGAAAACAGAGTGAAACCTCAAAATGAAACCGGTTACTGCCAACGAACGGTTTAACCTAGAAGAACGAAATTTGGCGAGCCAAGTGGGATTGGTGTACTGATCATTACCTGAAAGTTTCATCAAGATTGGGTGAAAAAATGTGTGCTGAGATTTCAGGCAACTCGTAGTTTTTTGGAAGTGGCAGGCCCTTTCCATGAAAGTGATTCTCGCCAGTCTCTGCTTAGGGCTACCACAACAGCAAAGAAACCATAGAGATAGAACTTGAAACTGCTTTATTGTGTCAAGTTTCAAAGAGCTAGCACAAACCGTGTTTGATTTAGATTTCCAAATACATGTATCCCTATAGCAGAAAACAGAGTGAAACCTCAAAATGAAACCGGTTACAGCCAACGATCGGTTTAACCTAGAAGAACGAAATTTGGCGAGCCAAGTGGGATTGGTGTACTGATCATTACCTGAAAGTTTCATCAAGTTTGGGTGAAAAAGTGTTTGCTGAGATTTCAGGCAACTCGTAGTTTTTTGGAACCTTGGCAGGCCCTTTCCATGAAAGTGATTCTCGCCAGTCTCTGCTTAGGGCTACATCAACAGCAAACAAACCATAGAGATAGAACTTGAAACTGCTTTATTGTGTCAAGTTTCAAAGAGCTAGCACAAACCGTGTTTGATTTAGAGTTCCAAATAATTGTATCCCTGTAGGAGAAAACAGAGTGAAACCTCAAAATGAAACCGGTTACTGCCAACGAACGGTTTAACCTAGAAGAACGAAATTTGGCGAGCCAAGTGGGATTGGTGTACTGATCATTACCTGAAAGTTTCATCAAGATTGGGTGAAAAAGTGTTTGCTGAGATTTCAGGCAACTCGTAGTTTTTTGGAAGCTTGGCAGGCCCTTTCCATGAAAGTGATTCTCGCCAGTCTCTGCTTAGGGCTACATCAACAGCAAACAAACCATAGAGATAGAACTTGAAACTGCTTTATTGTGTCAAGTTTCAAAGAGCTAGCACAAACCGTGTTTGATTTAGAGTTCCAAATACATGTATCCCTATAGGAGAAAACAGAGTGAAACCTCAAAATGAAACCGGTTACTGCCAACGAACGGTTTAACCTAGAAGAACGAAATTTGGCGAGCCAAGTGGGATTGGTGTACTGATCATTACCTGAAAGTTTCATCAAGATTGGGTGAAAAAGTGTTTGCTGAGATTTCAGGCAACTCGTAGTTTTTTGGAAGCTTGGCAGGCCCTTTCCATGAAAGTGATTCTCGCCAGTCTCTGCTTAGGGCTACATCAACAGCAAACAAACCATAGAGATAGAACTTGAAACTGCTTTATTGTGTCAAGTTTCAAAGAGCTAGCACAAACCGTGTTTGATTTAGAGTTCCAAATACATGTATCCCTATAGGAGAAAACAGAGTGAAATCTCAAAATGAAACCGGTTACTGCCAACGAACGGTTTCACCTAGAAGAACGAAATTTGGCGAGCCAAGTGGGATTGGTGTACTGATCATTACCTGAAAGTATCATCAAGATTGGGTCAAAAAGTGTTTGCTGAGATTTCAGGCAACTCATAGTTTTTTGGAAGCTTGGCAGGCCCTTTCCATGAAAGTGATTCTCGCCAGTCTCTGCTTAGGGCTACATCAACAGCAAACAAACCATAGAGATAGAACTTGAAACTGCTATATTGTGTCAAGTTTCAACGAGCTAGCACAAACCGTGTTTGATTTAGAGTTCCAAATACATGTATCCCTGTAGGAGAAAACAGAGTGAAACCTCAAAATGAAACAGGTTACTGCCAACGAACGGTTTCACCTAGAAGAACGAAATTTGGCGAGCCAAGTGGGATTGGTGTACTGATCATTACCTGAAAGTTTCATCAAGATTGGGTGAAAAAGTGTGTGCTGAGATTTCAGGCAACTCGTAGTTTTTTGGAAGCTTGGCAGGCCCTTTCCATGAAAGTGATTCTCGCCAGTCTCTGCTTAGGGCTACATCAACAGCAAACAAACCATAGAGATAGAACTTGAAACTGCTTTATTGTGTCAAGTTTCAAAGAGCTAGCACAAACCGTGTTTGATTTAGAGTTCCAAATACATGTATCAGTATAGGAGAAAACAGAGTGTAACCTCAAAACGAAACCGGTTACTGCCAACAAACGGTTTAACTTAGAAGAACGAAATTTGGCCAGCCAAGTGGGATTGGTGTACTGATCATTACCTGAAATTATCATCAAGATTGGGTTAAAAAGTGTTTGCTGAGATTTCAGGCAACTCGTAGTTTTTTGGAAGCTTGGCAGGCCCTTTCCATGAAAGTGATTCTCGCCAGTCTCTGCTTAGGGCTACATCAACAGCAAACAAACCATAGAGATAGAACTTGAAACTGCTTTATTGTGTCAAGTTTCAAAGAGGTAGCACAAACCGTGTTTGATTTAGAGTTCAAAATACATGTATCTTATAGGAGAAAACAGAGTGAAACCTGAAAATGAAACCGGTTACTGCCAACGAACGGTTTAACCTAGAAGAACAAAATTTGGCGAGCCAAGTGGGATTGGTGTACTGATCATTACCTGAAAGTTTCATCAAGATTGGGTAAAAAAGTGTTTGCTGAGATTCAGGCAACTCGTAGTTTTTTGGAAGCTTGGCAGGCCCTTTTTATGAAAGTGATTCTCGCCAGTCTCTGCTTAGGGCTACATCAACAGCAAAGAAACCATAGAGATAGAACTTGAAACTGCTTTATTGTGTCAAGTTTGAAAGAGCTAGCACAAACCGTGTTTGATTTAGAGTTCCAAATACATGTATGGCTATAGGAGAAAACAGAGTGAAACCTCAAAATGAAACCGGTTACAGCCAACGAACGGTTTAACCTAGAAGAACGAAATTTGGCGAGCCAAGTGGGATTGGTGTACTGATCATTACCTGAAAGTATCATCAAGATTGGTTGAAAAAGTGTTTGCTGAGATTTCAGGCAACTCGTAGTTTTTTGGAAGCTTGGCAGGCCCTTTCCATGAAAGTGATTCTCGCCAGTCTCTGCTTAGGGCTACATCAATAGCAAACAAACCATAGAGATAGAACTTGAAACTGCTTTATTGTGTCAAGTTTCAAAGAGCTAGCACAAACCGTGTTTGATTTAGAGTTCCAAATACATGTATCTTATAGGAGAAAACACAGTGAAACCTCAAAATGAAACCGGTTACTGCCAACGAACGGTTTAACCTAGAAGAACGAAATTTGTCGAGCCAAGTGGGATTGGTGTACTGATCATTACCTGAAAGTTTCATCAAGATTGGGTGAAAAAATGTGTGCTGAGATTTCAGGCAACTCGTAGTTTTTTGGAAGCTTGGCAGGCCCTTTCCATGAAAGTGATTCTCGCCAGTCTCTGCTTAGGGCTACATCAACAGCAAACAAACCATAGAGATAGAACTTGAAACTGCTTTATTGTGTCAAGTTTCAAAGAGCTAGCACAAACCGTGTTTGATTTAGAGTTCCAAATACATGTATCCCTATAGGAGAAAACAGAGTGAAACCTCAAAATGAAACCGGTTACTGCCAACGAACGGTTTAACATAGAAGAACGAAATTTGGCAAGCCAAGTGGGATTGGTGTACTGATCATTACCTGAAAGGTTCATCAAGATTGGGTGAAAAAGTGTTTGCTGAGATTTCAGGCAACTCGTAGTTTTTTGGAAGCTTGGCAGGCCCTTTCCATGAAAGTGATTCTCGCCAGTCTCTGCTTAGGGCTACATCAACAGCAAACAAACCATAGAGATAGAACTTGAAACTGCTTTATTGTGTCAAGTTTCAAAGAGCTAGCACAAACCGTGTTTGATTTAGAGTTCCAAATACATGTATCCCTGTAGGAGAAAACAGAGTGAAACCTCAAAATGAAACCGGTTACAGCCAACGAACGGTTTAACCTAGAAGAACGAAATTTGGTGAGCCAAGTGGGATTGGTGTACTGATCATTTCCTGAAAGTATCATCAAGATTGGGTGAAAAAGTGTGTGCTGAGATTTCAGGCCACTCGTAGTTTTTTGGAAGCTTGGCAGGCCCTTTCCATGAAAGTGATTCTCGCCAGTCTCTGCTTAGGGCTACATCAACAGCAAACAAACCATAGAGACAGAACTTGAAACTGCTTTATTGTGTCAAGTTTCAAAGAGCTAGCACAAACCGTGTTTGATTTAGAGTTCCAAATACATGCATCCCTATAGGAGAAAACAGAGTGAAACCTCAAAATGAAACCGGTTACTGCCAACGAACGGTTTAACCTAGAAAAACGAAATTTGGCGAGCCAAGTGGGATTGGTGTACTGATCATTACCTGAAAGTTTTATCAAGATTGGGTGAAAAAGGGTTTGCTGAGATTTCAGGCAACTCGTAGTTTTTTGGAAGCTTGGCAGGCCCTTTCCATGAAAGTGATTCTCACCAGTCTCTGCTTAGGGCTACATCAACAGCAAACAAACCATAAAGATAGAACTTGAAACTGCTTTATTGTGTCAAGTTTCAAAGAGCTAGCACAAACCGTGTTTGATTTAGAGTTCCAAATATATGTATGCCTATAGGAGAAACAGAGTGAAACCTCAAAATGAAACCGGTTACAGCCAATGAACGGTTTAACCTAGAAGAACGAAATTTGAAGAGCCAAGTGGGATTGGTGTACTGATCATTACCTGAAAGTATCATCAAGATTGGGTGAAAAAGTGTGTGCTGAGATTTCAGGAAACTCGTAGTTTTTTGGAAGCTTGGCAGGCCCTTTCCATGAAAGTGATTCTCGCCAGTCTCTGCTTAGGGCTACATCAACAGCAAACAAACCATAGAGACAGAACTTGAAACTGCTTTATTGTGTCAAGTTTCAAAGAGCTAGCACAAACCGTGTTTGATTTAGACTTCCAAATACATGTATCCCTATAGGAGAAAACAGAGTGAAACCTCAAAATGAAACCGGTTACAGCCAACGAACGGTTTAACCTAGAAAACGAAATTTGGCGAGCCAAGTGGGATTGGTGTACTGATCATTTCCTGAAAGTATTATCAAGATTGGGTGAAAAAGTGTGTCCTGAGATTTCAGGCAACTCATAGTTTTTTGGAAGCTTGGCAGGCCCTTTCCATGAAAGTGATTCTCGCCAGTCTCTGCTTAGGGCTACATCAACAGCAAACAAACCATAGAGATAGAACTTGAAACTGCTTTATTGTGTCAAGTTTCAAAGAGCTAGCACAAACCGTGTTTGATTTAGAGTTCCAAATACATGTATGCCTATAGGAGAAAACAGAGTGAAACCTCAAAATGAAACCGGTTACAGCCAACGAACGGTTTAACCTAGAAGAACGAAATTTGGAGAGCCAAGTGGGATTGGTGTACTGATCATTACATGAAAGCATCATCAAGATTGGGTGAAAAAGTGTGTGCTGAGATTTCAGGCAACTCATAGTTTTTTGGAAGCTTGCAGGCACTTTCCATGAAAGTGATTCTCGCAAGTCTCTGCTTAGGGCTACATCAACAGCAAACAAACCATAGAGATAGAACTTGAAACTGCTTTATTGTGTCAAGTTTCAAAGAGCTAGCACAAACTGTGTTTGATTTAGAGTTCCAAATACATGTATCCCTATAGGAGAAAACAGAGTGAAACCTCAAAATGAAACCAGTTACAGCCAACGAACGGTTTAACCTAGAAGAACGAAATTTGGCGAGCCAAGTAGGATTGGTGTACTGATCATTTCCTGAAAGTATTATCAAGATTGGGTGATAAAGTGTGTGCTGAGATTTCAGGCAACTCATAGTTTTTTGGAAGCTTGGCAGGCCCTTTCCATGAAAGTGATTCTCGCCAGTCTCTGCTTAGGGCTACATCAACAGCAAACAAACCATAGAGATATAACTTGAAACTGCTTTATTGTGTCACGTGTCAAAAAGCTAGCACAAACCGTGTTTGATTTAGAGTTCCAAATACATGCATCCCTATAGGAGAAAACAGAGTGAAACCTCAAAATGAAACAGGTTACTGCCAACGAACGGTTTAACCTAGAAGAACGAAATTTGTCGAGCCAAGTGGGATTGGTGTACTGATCATTACCTGAAAGTTTCATCAAGATTAGGTGAAAAAATGTGTGCTGAAATTTCAGGCAACTCGTAGTTTTTTGGAAGCTTGGCAGGCCCTTTCCATGAAAGTGATTCTCGCCAGTCTCTGCTTAGGGCTACATCAACAGCAAACAAACCATAGAGATAGAACTTGAAACTGCTTTATTGTGTCAAGTTTCAAAGAGCTAGCACAAATGGTGTTTGATTTAGAGTTCCAAATACATGTATCCCTGTAGGAGAAAACAGAGTGAAACCTCAAAATGAAACCGGTTACAGCCAACGAACGGTTTAACCTAGAAGAACGAAATTTGGTGTGCCAAGTGGGATTGGTGTACTGATCATTTCCTGAAAGTATCATCAAGATTGGGTGAAAAAGTGTGTGCTGAGATTTCAGGCAACTCGTAGTTTTTTGGAAGCTTGGCAGGCCCTTTCCATGAAAGTGATTCTCGCCAGTCTCTGCTTAGGGCTACATCAACAGCAAACAAACCATAGAGACAGAACTTGAAACTGCTTTATTGTGTCAAGTTTCAAAAAGCTAGCACAAACCGTGTTTGATTTAGAGTTCCAAATACATGCATCCCTATAGGAGAAAACAGAGTGAAACCTCAAAATGAAACCGGTTACTGCCAACGAACGGTTTAACCTAGAAAAACGAAATTTGGCGAACCAAGTGGGATTGGTGTACTGATCATTACCTGAAAGTTTCATCAAGATTGGGTGAAAAAGGGTTTGCTGAGATTTCAGGCAACTCATAGTTTTTTGGAAGCTTGGCAGGCCCTTTCCATGAAACTGATTCTCGCCAGTCACTGCTTAGGGCTACATCAACAGCAAACAAACCATAGAGATAGAACTTGAATCTGCTTTATTGTGTCAAGTTTCAAAGAGCTAGCACAAACCGTGTTTGATTTAGAGTTCCAAATACATGTATCCCTATAGGAGAAAACAGAGTGAAACCTCAAAATGAAACCGGTTACAGCCAACGAACGGTTTAACCTAGAAGAACGAAATTTGGCGAGCCAAGTGGGATTGGTGTTCTGATCATTTCCTGAAAGTATTATCAAGATTGGGTGAAAAAGTGTGTGCTGAGATTTCAGGCAACTCATAGTTTTTTGGAAGCTTGGCAGGCCCTTTCCATGCAAGTGATTCTCGCCAGTCTCTGCTTAGGGCTACATCAACAGCAAACAAACCATAGAGATAGAACTTGAAACTGCTTTATTGTGTCAAGTTTGAAAGAGCTAGCACAAACCGTGTTTGATTTAGAGTTCCAGATGCATGTATCCCTATAGGAAAAAACAGAGTGAAACCTCAAAATGAAACCGATTACTGCCAACGAACGGTTTAACCTAGAAGAACGAAATTTGGCGAGCCAAGTGGGATTGGAGTACTGATCATTACCTGAAAGTTTCATGAAGATTGGGTTAAAAAGTGTGTGCTGAGATTTCAGGCAACTTGTAGTTTTTTGGAAGCTTGGCAGGCCCTTTCGATGAAAGTGATTCTCGCCAGTCTCTGCTTAGGGCTACATCAACAGCAAACAAACCATAGAGACAGAACTTGAAACTGCTTTATTGTGTCAAGTTTCAAAGAGCTAGCACAAACCGTGTTTGATTTAGAGTTCCAAATACATGTATCCCTATAGGAGAAAACAGAGTTAAACCTCAAAATGAAACCGGTTACTGCCAACGAACGGTTTAACCTAGAAGAACAAAATTTGGCGAGCCAAGTGGGATTGGTGTACTGATCATTACCTGAAAGTATCATCAAGATTGGGTGAAAAAGTGTTTGATGAGATTTCAGGCAACTCGTAGTTTTTTGGAAGCTTGGCAGGCCCTTTCCATGAAAGTGATTCTCGCCAGTCTCTGCTCAGGGCTACATCAACAGCAAACAAACCATAGAGATAGAACTTGAAACTGCTATATTGTGTCAAGTTTCAAAGAGCTAGTACAAACCGTGTTTGATTTAGAGTTCCAAATACATGTATCCCTGTAGGAGAAAACAGAGTGAAACCTCAAAATGAAACTGGTTACTGCCAACGAATGGTTTAACCTAGAAGAACGAAATTTGGCGAGCCAAGTGGGATTGGTGTACTGATCATTACCTGAAAGTTTCATCAAGATTGGGTGAAAAATTGTTTGCTGAGATTTCAGGCAAATCGTAGTTTTTTGGAACCTTGGCAGGCCCTTTCCATGAAAGTCATTCTCGCCAGTCTCTACTTAGGGCTACATAAACAGCAAACAAACCATAGAGATAGAACTTGAAACTGCTTTATTGTTTCAAGTTTCAAAGAGCTAGCACAAACCGTGTTTGATTTAGAGTTCCAAATACATGTATCAGTATAGGAGAAAACAGAGTGTAACCTCAAAACGAAACCGGTTACTGCCAACAAACGGTTTAACTTAGAAGAACGAAATTTGGCGAGCCAAGTGGGATTGGTGTACTGATCATTACCTGAAATTATCATCAAGATTGGGTCAAAAAGTGTTTGCTGAGATTTCAGGCAACTCGTAGTTTTTGGAAGGTTGGAAGGCCCTTTCCATGAAAGTGATTCTCGCCAGTCTCTGCTTAGGGCTACATCAACAGCAAACAAACCATAGAGATAGAACTTGAAACTGCTTTATTGTGTCAAGTTTCAAAGAGCTAGCACAAACCGTGTTTGATTTAGTGTTCCAAATACATGTATCCCTATAGGAGAAAAAAGTGTGAAACCTCAAAATGAAACCGGTTACAGCGAACGAACGGTTTAACCTAGTAGAACGAAATTTGGCGAGCCAAGTGGGATTGGTGTACTGATCATTACCTGAAAGTTTCATCAAGATTGGGTGAAAAAGTGTTTGGTGAGATTTCACGCAACTCATAGTTTTTTGGAAGCTTGGCAGGTCCTTTCCAAGAAAGTGATTCTCGCCAGTCTCTGCTTAGGGCTACATCAACAGCATTCAAACCATAGAGATAGAACTTGAAACTGCTTTATTGTGTCAAGTTTCAAAGAGCTAGCACAAACCGTGTTTGATTTAGAGTTCCAAATACATGTATCCCTATAGGAGAAAACAGAGTGAAACCTCAAAATGAAACCGGTTACTGCCAACGAACGGTTTAACCTAGAAGAACGAAATTTGGCGAGCCAAGTGCGATTGGTGTACTGATCATTACCTGAAAGTTTCATCACGATTGGGTGAAAAAATGTGTGCTGAGATTTCAGGCAACTCGTAGTTTTTTGGAAGCTTGGAAGGCCCTTTCCATGAAAGTGATTCTCGCCAGTCTCTGCTTAGGGCTACATCAACAGCAAACAAACCATAGAGATAGAACTTGAAACTGGTTTATTGTGTCAAGTTTCAAAGAGCTAGCACAAACCGTGTTTGATTTAGAGTTCCAAATACATGTATGGCTATAGGAGAAAACAGAGTGAAATCTCAAAATGAAACCGGTTACTGCCAACGAACGGTTTCACCTAGAAGAACGAAATTTGGCGAGCCAAGTGGGATTGGTGTACTGATCATTACCTGAAAGTATCATCAAGATTGGGTCAAAAAGTGTTTGGTGAGATTTCAGGCAACTCGTAGTTTTTTGGAAGCTTGGCAGGCCCTTTCCATGAAAGTGATTCTCGCCAGTCTCTGCTTAGGGCTACATCAACAGCAAACAAACCATAGAGATAGAACTTGAAACTGCTATATTGTGTCAAGTTTCAAAGAGCTAGCACAAACCGTGTTTGATTTAGAGTTCCAAATACATGTATCCCTGTAGGAGAAAACAGAGTGAAACCTCAAAATGAAACTGGTTACTGCCAACGAACGGTTTAACCTAGAAGAACGAAATTTGGCGAGCCAAGTGGGATTGGTGTACTGATCATTACCTGAAAGTTTCATCAAGATTGGGTGAAAAAGTGTTTGCTGAGATTTCAGGCAACTCGTAGTTTTTTGGAACCTTGGCAGGCCCTTTCCATGAAAGTGATTCTCGCCAGTCTCTACTTAGGGCTACATAAACAGCAAACAAACCATAGAGATAGAACTTGAAACTGCTTTATTGTGTCAAGTTTCAAAGAGCTAGCACAAACCGTGTTTGATTTAGTGTTCCAAATACATGTATCCCTATAGGAGAAAAAAGTGTGAAACCTCAAAATGAAACCGGTTACAGCGAACGAACGGTTTAACCTAGAAGAACGAAATTTGGCGAGCCAAGTGGGATTGGTGTACTGATCATTACCTGAAAGTTTCATCAAGATTGGGTGAAAAAGTGTTTGGTGAGATTTCACGCAACTCATAGTTTTTTGGAAGCTTGGCAGGTCCTTTCCATGAAAGTGATTCTCGCCAGTCTCTGCTTAGGGCTACATCAACAGCAAACAAACCATAGAGATAGAACTTGAAACTGCTTTATTGTGTCAAGTTTCAAAGAGCTAGCACAAACCGTGTTTGATTTAGAGTTCCAAATACATGTATCCCTATAGGAGAAAACAGAGTGAAACCTCAAAATGAAACCGGTTACTGCCAACGAACGATTTAACCTAGAAGAACGAAATTTGGCGAGCCAAGTGGGATTGGTGTACTGATCATTACCTGAAAGTTTCATCAAGATTGGGTGAAAAAGTGTTTGCTGAGATTTCAGGCAACTCGTAGTTTTTTGGAAGCTTGGCAGGCCCTTTCCATGAAAGTGATTCTCGCCAGTCTCTGCTTAGGGCTACATCAACAGCAAACAAACCATAGAGATAGAACTTGAAACTGCTTTATTGTGTCAAGTTTCAAAGAGCTAGCACAAACCGTGTTTGATTTAGAGTTCCAAATACAGGTATCCCTGTAGGAGAAAACAGAGTGAAACCTCAAAATGAAACCGGTTACTGCCAACGAACGGTTTAACCTAGAAGAACGAAATTTGGCGAGCCTAGTGGGATTGGTGTACTGTTCATTACCTGAAAGTATCATCAAGATTGGGTGAAAAAGTGTGTGCTGAGATTTCAGGCAACTCGTAGTTTTTTGGAAGCTTGGCAGGCCCTTTCCATGAAAGTGATTCTCGCCAGTCTCTGCTTAGGGCTACATCAACAGCAAACAAACCATAGAGATAGAACTTGAAACTGCTTTATTGTGTCAAGTTTCAAAGAGCTAGCACAAACCGTGTTTGATTTAGAGTTCCAAATACATGTATCCCTATAGGAGAAAACAGAGTGAAACCTCAAAATGAAACCGTTTACAGCCAACGAATGGTTTAACCTAGAAGAACAAAATTTGGCGAGCCTAGTGGGATTGGTGTACTGATCATTACCTGAAAGTATCATCAAGATTGGGTGAAAAAGTGTTTGCTGAGATTTCAGGCAACTCGTAGTTTTTTGGAAGCTTGGCAGGCCCTTTCCATGAAAGTGATTCTCGCCAGTCTCTGCTTAGCTCTACATAAACAGCAAACAAACCATAGAGATAGAACTTGAAACTGCTTTATTGTGTCAAATTTCAAAGAGCTAGCACAAACCGTGTTTGATTTAGAGTTCCAAATACATGTATCCCTATAGGAGAAAACAGAGTGAAACCTCAAAATGAAACCGGTTACTGCCAACGAACGGTTTAACCTAGAAGAACGAAATTTGGCGAGTCAAGTGGGATTGGTGTACTGATCATTACCTGAAAGTTTCATCAAGATTGGGTGAAGAAGTGTGTGCTGAGATTTCAGGCAACTCGTAGTTTTTTGGAAGCTTGGCAGGCCCTTTCCATGAAAGTGATTCTCGCCAGTCTCTGCTTAGGGCTACATCAACAGCAAACAAACCATAGAGATAGAACTTGAAACTGCTTTATTGTGTCAAGTTTCAAAGAGCTAGCACAAACCGTGTTTGATTTAGAGTTCCAAATACATGTATCCCTATAGGAGAAAACAGAGTGAAACCTCAAAACGAAACCGGTTACTGCCAACGAACGGTTTAACCTAGAAGAACGAAATTTGGCGAGCCAAGTGGGATTGGTGTACTGATCATTACCTGAAAGTATCATCAAGATTGGGTCAAAAAGTGTTTGCTGAGATTTCAGGCAACTCGTAGTTTTTTGGAAGCTTGGAAGGCCCTTTCCATGAAAGTGATTCTCGCCAGTCTCTGCTTAGGGCTACATCAACAGCAAAAACCATAGAGATAGAACTTGAAACTGGTTTATTGTGTCAAGTTTCAAAGAGCTAGCACAAACTGTGTTTGATTTAGAGTTCCAAATACATGTATGGCTATAGGAGAAAACAGAGTGAAATCTCAAAATGAAACCGGTTACTGCCAACGAACGGTTTCACCTAGAAGAACGAAATTTGGCGAGCCAAGTGGGATTGGTGTACTGATCATTACCTGAAAGTATCATCAAGATTGGGTGAAAAAGTGTTTGCTGAGATTTCAGGCAACTCGTAGTTTTTTGGAAGCTTGGCAGGCCCTTTCCATGAAAGTGATTCTCGCCAGTCTCTGCTTAGGGCTACATCAACAGCAAACAAACCATAGAGATAGAACTTGAAACTGCTATATTGTGTCAAGTTTCAAAGAGCTAGTACAAACCGTGTTTGATTTAGAGTTCCAAATACATGTATCCCTGTAGGAGAAAACAGAGTGAAACCTCAAAATGAAACTGGTTACTGCCAACGAACGGTTTAACCTAGAAGAACGAAATTTGGCGAGCCAAGTGGGATTGGTGTACTGATCATTACCTGAAAGTTTCATCAAGATTTAGTGAAAAAGTGTTTGCTGAGATTTCAGGCAACTCGTAGTTTTTTGGAACCTTGGCAGGCCCTTTCCATGAAAGTGATTCTCGCCAGTCTCTACTTAGGGCTACATAAACAGCAAACAAACCATAGAGATAGAACTTGAAACTGCTTTATTGTGTCAAGTTTCAAAGAGCTAGCACAAACCGTGTTTGATTTAGAGTTCCAAATACATGTATCAGTATAGGAGAAAACAGAGTGTAACCTCAAAACGAAACCGGTTACTGCCAACAAACGGTTTAACTTAGAAGAACGAAATTTGGTGAGCCAAGTGGGATTGGTGTACTGATCATTACCTGAAATTATCATCAAGATTGGGTCAAAAAGTGTTTGCTGAGATTTCAGGCAACTCGTAGTTTTTGGAAGGTTGGAAGGCCCTTTCCATGAAAGTGATTCTCGCCAGTCTCTGCTTAGGGCTACATCAACAGCAAACAAACCATAGAGATAGAACTTGAAACTGCTTTATTGTGTCAAGTTTCAAAGAGCTAGCACAAACCGTGTTTGATTTAGTGTTCCAAATACATGTATCCCTATAGGAGAAAAAAGTGTGAAACCTCAAAATGAAACCGGTTACAGCGAACGAACGGTTTAACCTAGAAGAACGAAATTTGGCGAGCCAAGTGGGATTGGTGTACTGATCATTACCTGAAAGTTTCATCAAGATTGGGTGAAAAAGTGTTTGGTGAGATTTCACGCAACTCATAGTTTTTTGGAAGCTTGGCAGGTCCTTTCCAAGAAAGTGATTCTCGCCAGTCTCTGCTTAGGGCTACATCAACAGCAAACAAACCATAGAGATAGAACTTGAAACTGCTTTATTGTGTCAAGTTTCAAAGAGCTAGCACAAACCGTGTTTGATTTAGAGTTCCAAATACATGTATCCCTATAGGAGAAAACAGAGTGAAACCTCAAAATGAAACCGGTTACTGCCAACGAACGGTTTAACCTAGAAGAACGAAATTTGGCGAGCCACTTGCGATTGGTGTACTGATCATTACCTGAAAGTTTCATCACGATTGGGTGAAAAAATGTGTGCTGAGATTTCAGGAAACTCGTAGTTTTTTGGAAGCTTGGAAGGCCCTTTCCATGAAAGTGATTCTCGCCAGTCTCTGCTTAGGGCTACATCAACAGCAAACAAACCATAGAGATAGAACTTGAAACTGGTTTATTGTGTCAAGTTTCAAAGAGCTAGCACAATCCGTGTTTGATTTAGAGTTCCAAATACATGTATGGCTATAGGAGAAAACAGAGTGAAATCTCAAAATGAAACCGGTTACTGCCAACGAACGGTTTCACCTAGAAGAACGAAATTTGGCGAGCCAAGTGGGATTGGTGTACTGATCATTACCTGAAAGTATCATCAAGATTGGGTCAAAAAGTGTTTGCTGAGATTTCAGGCAACTCGTAGTTTTTTGGAAGCTTGGCAGGCCCTTTCCATGAAAGTGATTCTCGCCAGTCTCTGCTTAGGGCTACATCAACAGCAAACAAACCATAGAGATAGAACTTGAAACTGCTATATTGTGTCAAGTTTCAAAGAGCTAGCACAAACCGTGTTTGATTTAGAGTTCCAAATACAGGTATCCCTGTAGGAGAAAACAGAGTGAAACCTCAAAATGAAACTGGTTACTGCAAACGAACGGTTTAACCTAGAAGAACGAAATTTGGCGAGCCAAGTGGGATTGGTGTACTGATCATTACCTGAAAGTTTCATCAAGATTGGGTGAAAAAGTGTTTGCTGAGATTTCAGGCAACTCGTAGTTTTTTGGAACCTTGGCAGGCCCTTTCCATGAAAGTGATTCTCGCCAGTCTCTACTTAGGGCTACATAAACAGCAAACAAACCATAGAGATAGAACTTGAAACTGCTTTATTGTGTCAAGTTTCAAAGAGCTAGCACAAACCGTGTTTGATTTAGAGTTCCAAATACATGTATCAGTATAGGAGAAAACAGAGTGTAACCTCAAAACGAAACCGGTTACTGCCAACAAACGGTTTAACTTAGAAGAACGAAATTTGGCGAGCCAAGTGGGATTGGTGTACTGATCATTACCTGAAATTATCATCAAGATTGGGTCAAAAAGTGTTTGCTGAGATTTCAGGCAACTCGTAGTTTTTGGAAGGTTGTAAGGCCCTTTCGATGAAAGTGATTCTCGCCAGTCTCTGCTTAGGGCTACATCAACAGCAAACAAACCTTAGAGATAGAACTTGAAACTGCTTTATTGTGTCAAGTTTCAAAGAGCTAGCACAAACCGTGTTTGATTTAATGTTCCAAATACATGTATCCCTATAGGAGAAAAAAGTGTGAAACCTCAAAATGAAACCGGTTACAGCGAACGAACGGTTTAACCTAGAAGAACGAAATTTGGCGAGCCAAGTGGGATTGGTGTACTGATCATTACCTGAAAGTTTCATCAAGATTGCGTGAAAAAGTGTTTGGTGAGATTTCACGCAACTCATAGTTTTTTGGAAGCTTGGCAGGTCCTTTCCATGAAAGTGATTCTCGCCAGTCTCTGCTTAGGGCTACATCAACAGCAAACAAACCATAGAGATAGAACTTGAAACTGCTTTATTGTGTCAAGTTTCAAAGAGCTAGCACAAACCGTGTTTGATTTAGAGTTCCAAATACATGTATCCCTATAGGAGAAAACAGAGTGAAACCTCAAAATGAAACCGGTTACTGCCAACGAACGGTTTAACCTAGAAGAACGAAATTTGGCGAGCCAAGTGGGATTGGTGTACTGATCATTACCTGAAAGTTTCATCACGATTGGGTGAAAAAATGTGTGCTGAGATTTCAGGCAACTCGTAGTTTTTTGGAAGCTTGGCAGGCCCTTTCCATGAAAGTGATTCTTGCCAGTCTCTGCTTAGGGCTACATCAACAGCAAACAAACCATAGAGATAGAACTTGAAACTGCTTTATTGTGTCAAGTTTCAAAGAGCTAGCACAAACTGTGTTTGATTTAGAGTTCCGAATACATATATCCCTATAGGAGAAAACAGAGTGAAACCTCAAAATGAAACCGGTTACTGCCAACGAACGGTTTAACCTAGAAGAACGAAATTTGGCGAGCCAAGTGGGATTGGTGTACTGATCATTACCTGAAAGTTTCATCAAGATTGGGTGAAAAAGTGTTTGGTGAGATTTTAGGCAACTCGTAGTTTTTTGGAAGCTTGGCAGGTCCTTTCCATGAAAGTGATTCTCGCCAGTCTCTGCTTAGGGCTACATCAACAGCAAACAAACCATAGAGATAGAACTTGAAACTGCTTTATTGTGTCAAGTTTCAAAGAGCTAGCACAAACCATGTTTGATTTAGAGTTCCAAATACATGTATCCCTATAGGAGAAAACAGAGTGAAACCTCAAAATGAAACCGGTTACTGCCAACGAACGGTTTAACCTAGAAGAACGAAATTTGGCGAGCCAAGTGGGATTGGTGTACTGATCATTACCTGAAAGTTTCATCAAGATTGGGTGAAAAAGTGTTTGGTGAGATTTCAGGCAACTCGTAGTTTTTTGGAAGCTTGACAGGCCCTTTCCATGAAAGTGATTGTCGCCAGTCTCTGCTTAGGGCTACAACAACAGCAAACAAACCATAGAGATAGAACTTGAAACTGCTTTATTGTGTCAAGTTTCAAAGAGGTAGCACAAACCCTGTTTGATTTAGAGTTCCAAATACATGTATCTTATAGGAGAAAACAGAATGAAACCTCAAAATGAAACCGGTTACTGCCAACGAACGGTTTAACCTAGAAGAACGAAATTTGGCGAGCCAAGTGCGATTGGTGTACTGATCATTACCTGAAAGTTTCATCACGATTGGGTGAAAAAATGTGTGCTGAGATTTCAGGCAACTCGTAGTTTTTTGGAAGCTTGGTAGGCCCTTTCCATGAAAGTGATTCTTGCCAGTCTCTGCTTAGGGCTACATCAACAGCAAACAAACCATAGAGATAGAACTTGAAACTGCTTTATTGTGTCAAGTTTCAAAGAGCTAGCACAAACTGTGTTTGATTTAGAGTTCCGAATACATATATCCCTATAGGAGAAAACAGAGTGAAACCTCAAAATGAAACCGGTTACTGCCAACGAACGGTTTAACCTAGAAGAACGAAATTTGGTGAGCC
>NW_027522322.1:0-17275 GCF_052094955.1 Ictidomys tridecemlineatus
ATCCCTATAGGAGAAAACAGAGGTGAAAACCTAAAAATGAAAACGGTTACTGCAAACGAACGGTATAACCATAGAAGAATGAAATTTAGGTGAGCCAAGTGGTTTTGGTGTACTGATCATTACCTGAAAGAATCATCAAGGTTGGGTGAAAAAATATTTGCTGAGATTTCAGGCAACTCGTAGTTTTTTGGAAGCTGGAAACCCTTTCCATGAAAGTGATTTTCACCAGTCTCTGCTTAGGGCTACATCACAGCAAAAAAGCATAGAGAAGGAACTTGAAACTGCTTTATTTTGTCAAGTTTCAATGAGCTGGCACAAACCGTGTTGATTTAGAGTTCCAAATACATGTATCCCTATAAGAGAAAACAGAGTGAAACCTAAAAATGAAAACGGTTACTGCAACCGAACGGTTTAACCTAGAAGAACGAAATTTGGTGAGCCAAGTGGTTTTGGTGTACTGATCATTACCTAAAAGAATCATCAGGATTGGGTAAAAAAATGTTTGCTGAGATTTCAGGCAACTAGTAGTTTTTTGGAAGCTTGGCAACCCCTTTCCATTAAAGTGATTTTCGCCAGTCTCTGCTTAAGGCTACATCAAGAGCAAACAAACCATAGACATAGAACTTGAAACTGCTATATTGTGTCAAGTTTCAAAGAGCTAGCACAAACCATGTTTGATTTAGAGTTCCAAATACATGTATCCCTACAGGAGAAAACAGAGTGAAACCTAAAAATGAAAACGGTTAGTGCAAACGAACGGTTTAACCTAGAAGAACGAATTTGGTGAGCCAAATGGTTTTGGTGTACTGATCATTACCTGAAAGAATCATCAAGATTGGGTGAAAAAATGTTTGCTGAGATTTCAGGCAACTCGTAGTTTTTTGGAAGCTTGGCAACCCCTTTCCATGAAAGTGATTTTCGCAAGTCTCTGCTTAGGGCTACATCAACAGCAAACAAACATAGAGATAGAACTTGAAACTGCTTTATTGTGTCAAGTTTCAAAGGGCTAGCATAAACTGTGTTTGAATTAGAGTTCCAAATACATGTATCCCTACAGGAGAAAACAGAGTGACACCTAAAAATGAAAACGGTTACTGCAAACGAACGGTTAACCTAGAAGACCGAAATTTGGTGAGGCAAGTGGTTTTGGTGTACTGCTCATTACCTGAAAGAATCATCAAGATTGGGTGAAAAAATGTTTGCTGAGATTTCAGGAAACTCGTAGTTTTTTGGAAGCTTGGCAACCCCTTTCCATGGAAGTGATTTTTGCCAGTCTCTGCTTAGGGCTACATAAACAGCAACAAACCATAGAGAGAAAACTTGAAACTGTTTTATTGTGTCAACTTTCAAAGAGCTAGCACAAACCGTGTTTGATTTAGAGTTCCAAATACATGTATCCGTATTGGAGAAAACAGATTGAAACCTGAAGATGAAAACGGTTACTGCAATGAACGGTTTAAACTAGAAGAACTAAATTTGGTGAGCAAGTGTTTTGGTGTACTGATCATACCTGAAAGAATCATCAAGATTGGGTGAGAAAATGTTTTCTGAGATTTCAGGCAACTCGTACTTTTTTGGAAGTTTGGCAACCCCTTTCCATGAAGGTTGAATTTCGCCAGTCACTGCTTAGGGCTACATCAACAGCAAACAAATCATAGTGATAGAACTTGAAAATGCTTTATTGTGTCAAGTTTCAAAGAGCTAGCACAAACCGTGTTTGATTTAGAGTTCCAAATGCATGTATCCCTATAGGAGAAAACAGAGTGAAACCTGGAAATGAAAACGGTTACTGCAAACGAACGGTTTAACCTAGAAGAAAGAAATTTGGTGAGCCAAGTGGTTTTGTTGTACTGATCGTTACCTGAAAGAATCATGAAGATTGGGTGAAAAAATGTTTGCTGAGATTTCAGGCAACTCGTAGTTTTTTGGAAGTTTGGCAACCCCTTTCCATGAAAGTGAAATTTCGCCAGTTTCTGCTTAGGGCTACATCAACAGCAAACAAATCATAGAGATAGAACTTGAAAATGCTTTATTGTGTCAAGTTTCAAAGAGCTAGCACAAACCGTGTTGATTTACAGTTCCAAATACATATATCCCTATAGGAGAAAACAGAGTGAAACCTAAAAATGAAAACGGTTACTGCAAACGAACGGTTTAACCTAGAAGAACGAAATTTGGTGAGCCAAGTGGTTTTGGTGTACTGATCATTACCTGAAAGAATCATCAAGATTGGGTGAAAAAATGTTTGCTGAGATTTCAGGCAACTCGTAGTTTTTTGGAAGCTTGGCAACCCCTTTCCATGAAAGTGATTTTCGCCAGTCTCTGCTTAGGGCTACATCAACAGCAAACAAATCATAGAGAGAGAACTTGAAACTGTTTTATTGTGTCAACTTTCAAAGAGCTAGCACAAACCGTGTTTGATTTAGAGTTCCAAATACATGTATCCGTATTGGAGAAAACAGATTGAAACCTAAAGATGAAAACGGTTACTGCAAATGAACGGTTTAAACTAGAAGAACTAAATTTGGTGAGCCAAGTGGTTTTGGTGTACTGATCATTACCTGAAAGAATCATCAAGATTGGGTGAGAAAATGTTTTCTGAGATTTCAGGCAACTCGTACTTTTTTGGAAGTTTGGCAACCCCTTTCCATGAAGGTGAATTTCGCCAGTCACTGCTTAGGGCTACATCAACAGCAAACAAATCATAGTGATAGAACTTGAAAATGCTTTATTGTGTCAAGTTTCAAAGAGCTAGCACAAACCGTGTTTGATTTAGAGTTCCAAATGCATGTATCCCTATAGGAGAAAACAGAGTGAAACCTGGAAATGAAAACGGTTACTGCAAACGAACGGTTTAACCTACAAGAACGAAATTTGGTGAGCCAAGTGGTTTTGGTGTACTGATCATTACCTAAAAGAATCATCAAGATTGGGTGAAAAAATGTTTGCTGAGATTTCAGGCAACTCGTAGTTTTTTGGAAGCTTGGCAACCCCTTTCCATGAAAGTGATTTTCGCCAGTCTCTGCTTAGGGCTACATCAACAGCAAACAAATCATAGAGAGAGAACTTGAAACTGCTTTATTGTGTCAAGTTTCAAAGAGCTAGCACACACCGTGTTTGATTTAGAGTTCCAAATACATGTATCCGTATTGGAGAAAACAGATTGAAACCTAAAATGAAAATGGTTACTGCAAATGAACGGTTTAAACTAGAAGAAACTAAATTTGGTGAGCCAAGTGGTTTTGGTGTACTGATCATTACCTGAAAGAATCATCAAGATTGGGTGAGAAAATGTTTTCTGAGTTTCAGGCAACTCGTAGTTTTTTGGAAGTTTGGCAACCCCTTTCCATGAAGGTGAATTTCGCCAGTCACTGCTTAGGGCTACATCAACAGCAAACCAATCATAGTGATAGAACTTGAAAATGCTTTATTGTGTCAAGTTTCAAAGAGCTAGCACAAACCGTGTTTGATTTACAGTTCCAAATACATATATCCCTATAGGAGAAAACAGAGTGAAAACCTAAAAATGAAAACGGTTACTGCAACCGAACGGTTTAACCTAGAGAACGAAATTTGGTGAGCCAAGTGGTTTTGGTGTACTGATCATTACCTAAAAGAATCATCAAGATTGGGTGAAAAAATGTTTGCTGAGATTTCAGGCAACTCGTAGTTTTTTGGAAGCTTGGCAAGCCCTTTCCATGAAAGTGATTATCGACAGTCTCTGCTTCGGGCTACTTCAACAGCAAACGAACCATAGAGATAGAACTTGAACTGCTTTATTGTGTCAAGTTTCAAAGGGCTACACAAACCGTGTTTGATTTAGAGTTCCAAATACATGTATCCCTATAGGAGAAAACAGAGTGAAACCTAAAATGAAAACGGTTACTGCAAACGAACGGTTTACCCTAGAAAAAAGAAATTTGGTGAGCCAAGTGGTTTTGCTGTACTGATCATTACCTGAAAGAATCATCAAGATTGGTGAAAAAATGTTTGCTGAGATTTCAGGCAACTCGTAGTTTTTCGGAAGCTTGGCAACCCTTTCCATGAAAGTGATTTTCGCCATTCTCTGCTTAGGGCTACATCAACAGCAAACAAACCATAGAGATAGAACTTAAAACTGCTTTCTTGTGTCAACTTTCAAAGAGCTAGCACAAACCGTGTTTGATTTACAGTTCCAAATACATGTATCCCTATAGGAGAAAACAGAGTGAAACCTAAAAAATGTAAACGGTTACTGCAAATGAACGG
Source organism: Ictidomys tridecemlineatus (assembly GCF_052094955.1). NCBI lineage: Eukaryota > Metazoa > Chordata > Mammalia > Rodentia > Sciuridae > Ictidomys > Ictidomys tridecemlineatus. Next base: position 4,249 of record NW_027522322.1, read on the forward strand.
TTTAACCTAAAGAACGAAATTTGGTGAGCCAAGTGGTTTTTGTGTACTGTTCATTACCTGAAAGAATCATCAAGATTGGGTGAAAAAATGTTTGCTGAGATTTTCAGGCAACTCGTAGTTTTTTGGGAAGTTTGGCAGGCCCTTTCCCATGAAAGTGATTTTCGCCAGTCTCTGCTTAGGGCTACATCAACAGCAAACAAACCATAGAGATAGAACTTGAAACTGCTTTCTTGTGTCAAGTTTCAAAGAGCTAGCACAAACCGTGTTTTGATTTAGAGTTCCAAATACATGTATCCCTATAGGAGAAAACAGAGTGAAACCTAAAAATTAAAACGGTTACTGCAAACGAACGGTTTAACCTAGAAGAACGAAATTTGGTTAGCCAAGTGGTTTTGGTGTACTGATCATTACCTGAAAGAATCATCAAGATTGGGTGAAAAATGTTTGCTGAGATTTCAGGAAACTCGTAGTTTTTCGGAAGCTTGGCAACCCCTTTCCATGAAAGTGATTTTTGCCAGTCTCTGCTTAGCGCTACATCAAAAGCAAACAAAGCATAGAGATAGAAATTGAAACTGCTTTCTTGTGTCAAGTTTCAAAGAGCTAGCACAAACCGTGTTTGATTTAGAGTTCCAAATACATGTATCCCTATAGGAGAAAAGAGAGTGAAACCTAAAAATGAAAACGGTTACTGCAAACGAACGGTTTAACCTAGAAGAACGAAATTTGGTGAGCCAAGTGGTTTTGGTGAACTGATCATTACCTGAAAGAATCATCAAGATTGGGTGAAAAAATGTTTGCTAAGATTTCAGGCAACTCGTAGTTTTTTGAAAGCTTGGCAACCCCTTTCCATGAAAGTGATTTTCGCCAGTCTCTGCTTAGGGCTGCATCACAGCAAACAAAGCATAGAGAAAGAACATGAAACTGCTTTATTGTGTCAAGTTTCATAGAGCTAGCACACACCGTGTTTGATTTAGAGTTCCAAATATATGTATCCCTATAGGAGAAAACAGAGTGAAACCTAAAAATGAAAACGGTTACTGCAAACGAACGGTTTAACCTAGAAGAACGAAATTTGGTGAGCCAAGTGGTTTTGGTGTACTGATCATTACCTGATAGAATCATCAAGATTGGGTGAAAAAATGTTTGCTGAGATTTCAGGCAACTCGTAGTTTTTTGGAAGCTTGACAACCCCTTTCCATGAAAGTGATTTTCGCTAGTCTCTGCTTAGGGCTAAATCAACAGCAAAAGAAGCATAGAGAGAGAACTTGAAACTGCTTTATTGTGTCAAGTTTCAAAGAGCTAGCACAAACCGTGTTTGATTTAGAGTTTCAAATGCATGTATCCCTATAGGAGAAAACAGAGTGAAACCTGGAAATTAAAACGGTTACTGCAAACGAACGGTTTAACCTACAAGAACGAAATTTGGTGAGCCAATTGGTTTTGGTGTACTGATTATTACCTGAAAGAATCATCAAGATTGGGTGAATAAATGTTTGCTGAGATTTCAGGCAACTCGTAGTTTTTTGGAAGCTTGGCAACCCCTTTCCATGAAAGGGATTTTCGCCAGTATCTGCATAGGGCTACATCAACAGCAAACAAACCATAGTGATAGAACTTGAAACTGCTTTATTGTGTCAAGTTTCAAAGCGCTAGCACAAACCGTGTTTGATTTAGAGTTCCAAATACATGTATCCCTATAGGAGAAAACAGAGTGAAACCTAAAAATGAAAACGGTTACTGCAAACGAACGGTTTAACCTAGAAGAACGAAATTTGGAGAGCCAAGTGGTTTTGGTGAACTGATCATTACCTGAAAGAATCATCAAGATTGGGTGAAAAAATGTTTGCTAAGATTTCAGGCAACTCTTAGTTTTTGGAAGCTTGGCAACCCCTTTCCATGAAAGTGATTTTCGCCAGTCTCTGCTTAGGGCTGCATCAACAGCAAACAAAGCATAGAGATAGAACTTGAAACTGCTTTATTGTGTCAAGTTTCAAAGACCTAGCACAAACGGTGTTTGATTTAGAGTTCCAAATACATGTATTCCTATAGGAGAAAACAGAGTGAAACCTAAAAATGAAAAGGGTTACGGCAAATGAACGGTTTAACCTAGAAGAACGAAATTTGGTGAGCCAAGTGCTTTTGGTGTTACTGATCATTACCTGATAGAATCATCAAGATTGGGTGAAAAAATGTTTGCTGAGATTTCAGGCAACTCGTAGTTTTTTGGAAGCTTGACAACCCCTTTCCATGAAAGTGATTTTCGCTAGTCTCTGCTTAGGGCTAAATCAACAACAAACAAAGCATAGAGATAGAACTTGAAACTGCTTTATTGTGTCAAGTTTAAAGAGCTAGCACAAACCGTGTTTGATTTAGAGTTCCAAATGCATGTATCCCTATAGGAGAAAACAGAGTGAAACCTGGAAATGAAAACGGTTACTGCAAATGAACGGTTTAACCTAGAAGAACGAAATTTGGTGAGCCAATTGTTTTGGTGTACTGATTATTACCTGAAAGAATCATAAGATTGGGTGAAAAATGTTTCCTGAGATTTCAGGCACTCGTAGTTTTTTGGAAACTTTGCAACCCCTTTCCATGAAAGTGATTTTCGCCAGTCTCTGCTTAGGGCTACATCAACAGCAAACAAACCATAGAGATAGAACTTGAAACTGCTTTATTGTGTCAAGTTTCAAAGAGCTAGCACAAACCGTGTTTGATTTAGAATTCCAAATACATGTATTCCTATAGGAGAAAACAGAGTGAAACCTAAAAATGAAAACGGTTACTGCAAATGAACGGTTTAACCTAGAAGAACGAAATTTGGTGAGCCAAGTGGTTTTGGTGTACTGATCATTACCTGAAAAAAATCATCAAGTTTGGGTGAAAAAATGTTTGCTGAGATTTCAGGCAACTCGTAGTTTTTTGGCAGCTTGTCAACCCTTTCCATTAAAGTGATTTCGCAAGTCTCTGCTTAGGGCTACATCAACAGCATCAAAGCATAGAGATAGAACTTGAAACTGCTTTATTGTGTCAAGTTTCAAAGAGCTAGCACAAACCGTGTTTGATTTAGAGTTCCAAATACAATGTATCCCTATAGGAGTACACAGAGTGAAACCTGAAAATGAAAACGGTTACTGCAAACGAAGGGTTTAACCTAGAAGAACGAAATGTGGTGAGCCAAGTGGTGTTGGTGTACTGATCATTACCTGAAAGAATCATCAAGATTGGGTGAAAAAATGTTTGCTGAGATTTCAGGCAACTCGTAGTTTTTTGGAAGCTTGGCAACCCCTTTCCATGAAAGTGATTTTCGCCAGTCTCTGCTTAGGGCTACATCAACAGGCAACAAAGCATAGAGATAGAACTGGAAACTGCTTTATTGTGTCAAGTTTCAAAGAGCTAGCACAAACCGTGTTTGATTTAGAGTTCCAAATACATGTATCCCTATAGGAGAAAAACAGAGTGAAACCTAAAAATGAAAACGTTTACTGCAAACGAACGGTTTAACCTAGAAGAACGAAATTTGGTGAGCCAAGTGGTTTTGGTGTACTGATCATTCCTGAAAGAATCATCAAGATTGGGTGAAAAATGTTTGGTGAGATGAGATTTCAGGCAAATCGTAGTTTTTTGGAAGCTTGGCAACCCCTTTCCATGAAAGTGATTTTCGCCAGTCTCTGCTTAGGGCTACATCAACAGCAAACAAAGCATAGAGATAGAACTTGAAACTTCTTTATTGTGTCAAGTTTCAAAGAGCTAGCAGAAACCGTGTTTGATTTAGAGTTCCAAATGCATGTATCCCTATAGGAGAAAACAGAGTGAAACCTAAAAATGAAAACGGTTACTGCAAACGAACGGTTTAACCTAGAAGAAAGAAATTTGGTGAGCCAAGTGGTTTTGTTGTACTGATCGTTACCTGAAAGAATCATGAAGATTGGGTGAAAAAATGTTTGCTGAGATTTCAGGCAACTCGTAGTTTTTTAGAAGTATGGCAACCCCTTTCCATGAAAGTGAATTTCGCCAGTCTCTGCTTAGGGCTACATCAACAGCAAACAAATCATAGAGATAGAACTTGAAAATGCTTTATTGTGTCAAGTTTCAAAGAGCTAGCACAAACCGTGTTTGATTTACAGTTCCAAATACATGTATCCCTATAGGAGAAAACAGAGTGAAACCTAAAAATGAAAACGGTTACTGCAAACGAACGGTTTAACCTAGAAGAACGAAATTTGGTGAGCCAAGTGGTTTTGGTGTACTGATCATTACCTGAAAGAATCATCAAGATTGGGTGAAAAAATGTTTGCTGAGATTTCAGGCAACTCGTAGTTTTTTGGAAGCTTGGCAACCCCTTTCCATGAAAGTGATTTTCGCCAGTCTCTGCTTAGGGCTACATCAACAGCAAACAAATCATAGAGAGAGAACTTGAAACTGCTTTATTGTGTCAACTTTCAAAGAGCTAGCACAAACCGTGTTTGATTTAGAGTTCCAAATACATGTATCCGTATTGGAGAAAACAGATTGAAACCTAAAAATGAAAACGGTTACTGCAAATGAACGGTTTAAACTAGAAGAACTAAATTTGGTGAGCCAAGTGGTTTTGGTGTACTGATCATTACCTGAAAGAATCATCAAGATTGGGTGAGAAAATGTTTTCTGAGATTTCAGGCAACTCGTACTTTTTTGGAAGTTTGGCAACCCTTTCCATGAAGGTGAATTTCGCCAGTCACTGCTTAGGGCTACATCAACAGCAAACAAATCATAGTGATAGAACTTGAAAATGCATTATTGTGTCAAGTTTCAAACAGCTAGCACAAACCGTGTTTGATTTAGAGTTCCAAATGCATGTATCCCTATAGGAGAAAACAGAGTGAAACCTGGAAATGAAAACGGTTACTGCAAACGAACGGTTTAACCTAGAAGAAAGAAATTTGGTGAGCCAAGTGGTTTTGTTGTACTGATCGTTACCTGAAAGAATCATGAAGATTGGGTGAAAAATGTTTGCTGAGATTTCAGGCAACTCGTAGTTTTTTGGAAGCTTGGCAACCCCTTTCCATGAAAGTGATTATCGACAGTCTCTGCTTCGGGCTACTTCAACAGCAAACGAACCATAGAGATAGAACTTGAAACTGCTTTGTTGTGTCAACTTTCAAAGAGCTAGCACAAACAGTGTTTGATTTAGAGTTCCAAATACATGTATCCCTATAGGAGAAAACAGAGTGAAACCTAAAAATGTAAACGGTTACTGCAAACGAACGGTTTAACCTAGAAGAACGAAATTTGGTGAGCCAAGTGGTTTTGGTGTACTGATCATTTCCTGAAAGAATCATCAAGATTGGGTGAGAAAATGTTTGCTGAGATTTCAGGCAACTCGTAGTTTTTTGGAAGTTTGGCAACCCCTTTCCATGAAAGTGAATTTCGCCAGTCTCTGCTTAGGGCTACATCAACAGCAAACAAATCATAGAGATAGAACTTGAAAATGCTTTATTGTGTCAAGTTTCAAAGAGCTAGCACAAACCGTGTTTGATTTACAGTTCCAAATACATGTATCCCTATAGGAGAAAAACAGAGTGAAACCTAAAAATGAAAACGGTTACTGCAAAGGAACGGTTTAACCTAGAAGAACGAAATTTGGTGAGCCAAGTGGTTTTGCTGTACTGATCATTACCTGAAAGAATCATGAAGGTTGTGTGAAAAAATGTTTGCTGAGATATTAGGCAACTCGTAGTTTTTTGGAAGCTTGGCAACCCCTTTCCATGAAAGTGATTTTCGCCAGTCTCTGCTTAGGGCTATATCAACAGCAAACAACCATAGAGATAGAACTTGAAACTGCTTTATTGTGTCAAGTTTCAAAGGGCTACACAAACCGTGTTTGATTTAGAGTTCCAAATACATGTATCCCTATAGGAGAAAACAGAGTGAAACCTAAAAATGAAAACGGTTACTGCAAACGAACGGTTTACCCTAGAAGAAAGAAATTTGGTGAGCCAAGTGGTTTTGCTGTACTGATCATTACCTGAAAGAATCATCAAGATTGGGTGAAAAAATGTTTGCTGAGATTTCAGGCAACTCGTAGTTTTTTGGAAGTTTGGCAGGCCCTTTCCATGAAAGTGATTTTCGCCAGTCTCTGCTTAGGGCTACATCAACAGCAAACAAACCATAGAGATAGAACTTGAAACTGCTTTCTTGTGTCAAGTTTCAAAGAGCTAGCACAAACCGTGGTTTGATTTAGAGTTCCAAATACATGTATCCCTATAGGAGAAAACAGAGTGAAACCTAAAAATGAAAACGGTTACTGCAAACGAACGGTTTAAACTAGAAGAACGAAATTTGGTTAGCCAAGTGGTTTGGGTGTACTGATCATTACCTGAAAGAATCATCAAGATTGGGTGAAAAAATGTTTGCTGAGATTTCAAGAAACTCGTAGTTTTTCGGAAGCTTGGCAACCCCTTTCCATGAAAGTGATTTTTGCCAGTCTCTGCTTAGCGCTACATCAAAAGCAAACAAAGCATAGAGATAGAAATTGAAACTGCTTTCTTGTGTCAAGTTTCAAAGAGCTAGCACAAACCGTGTTTGATTTAGAGTTCCAAATACATGTATCCCTATAGGAGAAAACAGAGTGAAACCTAAAAATGAAAACGGTTACTGCAAACGAACGGTTTAACCTAGAAGAAGGAAATTTGGTGAGCCAAGTGGATTTGGTGTACTGATCATTACCTGAAAGAATCATCAAGATTGGGTAAAAAAATATTAGCTGAGATTTCAGGCAACTCGTAGTTTTTTGGAAGCTTGGCAACCGCTTTCCATGAAAGTGATTTTCGCCAGTCTCTGCTTAGGGCTACATCAACAGCACAGAATTTATAGAGATAGAACTTGAAACTGCTTTATTGTGTCAAGTTTCAAAGAGCTAGCACAAACCGTGTTTGATTTAGAGTTCCAAATACATGTATCCCTATAGGAGAAAAGAGAGTGAAACCTAAAAATGAAAACGGTTACTGCAAACGAACGGTTTAACCTAGAAGAACGAAATTTGGTGAGCCAAGTGGTTTTGGTGAACTGATCATTACCTGAAAGAATCATCAAGATTGGGTGAAAAAATGTTTGCTAAGATTTCAGGCAACTCGTAGTTTTTTGAAAGCTTGGCAACCCCTTTCCATGAAAGTGATTTTCGCCAGTCTCTGCTTAGGGCTGCATCAACAGCAAACAAAGCATAGAGAATGAACTTGAAACTGCTTTATTGTGTCAAGTTTCAAAGAGCTAGCACACACCGTGTTTGATTTAGAGTTCCAAATATATGTATCCCTATAGGAGAAAACAGAGTGAAACCTAAAAATGAAAACGGTTACTGCAAACGAACGGTTTAACCTAGAAGAACGAAATTTGGTGAGCCAAGTGGTTTTGGTGTACTGATCATTACCTGATAGAATCATCAAGATTGGGTGAAAAAATGTTTGCTGAGATTTCAGGCAACTCGTAGTTTTTTGGAAGCTTGACAACCCCTTTCCATGAAAGTGATTTTCGCTAGTCTCTGCTTAGGGCTAAATCAACAGCAAAAGAAGGATAGAGATAGAACTTGAAACTGCTTTATTGTGTCAAGTTTCAAAGAGCTAGCACAAACCGTGTTTGATTTAGAGTTCCAAATGCATGTATCCCTATAGGAGAAAACAGAGTGAAACCTGGAAATAAAACGGTTACTGCAAACGAACGGTTTAACCTAGAAGAACGAAATTTGGTGAGCCAATTGGTTTTGGTGTACTGATTATTACCTGAAAGAATCATCAAGATTGGGTGAAAAAATGTTTGCTGAGATTTCAGGCAACTCGTAGTTTTTTGGAAGCTTGGCAACCCCTTTCCATGAAAGTGATTTTCGCCAGTATCTGCTTAGGGCTACATCAACAGCAAACAAACCATAGAGATAGAACTTGAAACTACTTTATTGTGTCAAATTTCAAAGAGCTAGCACAAACCGTGTTTGATTTAGAGTTCCAAATACATGTATCCCTATAGGAGAAAACAGAGTGAAACCTAAAAATGAAAACGGTTACTGCAAACGAACGGTTTAACCTAGAAGAACGAAATTTGGTGAGCCAAGTGGTTTTGGTGAACTGATCATTACCTGAAAGAATCATCAAGATTGGGTGAAAAAATGTTTGCTAAGATTTCAGGCAACTCGTAGTTTTTTGAAAGCTTGGCAACCCCTTTCCATGAAAGTGATTTTCGCCAGTCTCTGCTTAGGGCTGCATCAACAGCAAACAAAGCATAGAGAAAGAACTTGAAACTGCTTTATTGTGTCAAGTTTCAAAGAGCTAGCACACACCGTGTTTGATTTAGAGTTCCAAATATATGTATCCCTATAGGAGAAAACAGAGTGAAACCTAAAAATGAAAACGGTTACTGCAAACGAACGGTTTAACCTAGAAGAACGAAATTTGGTGAGCCAAGTGGTTTTGGTGTACTGATCATTACCTGATAAAATCATCAAGATTGGGTGAAAAAATGTTTGCTGAGATTTCAGGCAACTCGTAGTTTTTTGGAAGCTTGACAACCCCTTTCCATGAAAGTGATTTTCGCTAGTCTCTGCTTAGGGCTAAATCAACAGCAAAAGAAGCATAGAGATAGAACGTGAAACTGCTTTATTGTGTCAAGTTTCAAAGAGCTAGCACAAACCGTGTTTGATTTAGAGTTCCAAATGCATGTATCCCTGTAGGAGAAAACAGAGTGAAACCTGGAAATTAAAACGGTTACTGCAAACGAACGGTTTAACCTACAAGAACGAAATTTGGTGAGCCAATTGGTTTTGGTGTACTGATTATTACCTGAAAGAATCATCAAGATTGGGTGAAAAAATGTTTGCTGAGATTTCAGGCAACTCGTAGTTTTTTGGAAGCTTGGCAACCCCTTTCCATGAAAGTGATTTTCGCCAGTATCTGCTTAGGGCTACATCAACAGCAAACAAACCATAGAGATAGAACTTGAAACTGCTTTATTGTGTCAAGTTTCAAAGAGCTAGCACAAACCGTGTTTGATTTAGAGTTCCAAATACATGTATCCCTATAGGAGAAAACAGAGTGAAACCTAAAAATGAAAACGGTTACTGCAAATGAACGGTTTAACCTAGAAGAACTAAATTTGGTGAGCCAAGTGGTTTTGGTGTACTGATCATTACCTGAAAGAATCATCAAGATTGGGTGAAAAAATGTTTGCTGAGATTTCAGGCAACTCGTAGTTTTTTTGAAGCTTGGCAACCCCTTTCCATGAAAGTGATTTTCGCCAGTCTCTGCTTAGGGCTACATCAACAGCAAACAAACCATAGAGATAGAACTTGAAACTCCTTTATTGTGTCAACTTTCAAAGAGCTAGCACAAACCGTGTTTGATTTAGAGTTCCAAATACATGTATCCCTATAGGAGAAAACAGAGTGAAACCTAAAAATGAAAACGGTTACTGCAAACGAACGGTTTAACCTAGAAGAACGAAATTTGGTGAGCCAAGTGGTTTTGGTGAACTGATCATTACCTGAAAGAATCATCAAGATTGGGTGAAAAAATGTTTGCTAAGATTTCAGGCAACTCGTAGTTTTTTGAAAGCTTGGCAACCCCTTTCCATGAAAGTGATTTTCGCCAGTCTCTGCTTAGGGCTGCATCAACAGCAAACAAAGCATAGAAAAAGAACTTGAAACTGCTTTATTGTGTCAAGTTTCAAAGAGCTAGCAATCACCGTGTTTGATTTAGAGTTCCAAATATATGTATCCCTATAGGAGAAAACAGAGTGAAACCTAAAAATGAAAACGGTTACTGCAAACGAACGGTTTAACCTAGAAGAACGAAATTTGGTGAGACAAGTGGTTTTGGTGTACTGATCATTACCTGATAGAATCATCAAGATTGGGTGAAAAAATGTTTGCTGAGATTTCAGGCAACTCGTAGTTTTTTGGAAGCTTGACAACCCCTTTCCATGAAAGTGATTTTCGCTAGTCTCTGCTTAGGGCTAAATCAACAGCAAAAGAAGCATAGAGATAGAACTTGAAACTGCTTTATTGTGTCAAGTTTCAAAGAGCTAGCACAAACCGTGTTTGATTTAGAGTTCCAAATGCATGTATCCCTATAGGAGAAAACAGAGTGAAACCTGGAAATTAAAACGGTTACTGCAAACGAACGGTTTAACCTACAAGAACGAAATTTGGTGAGCCAATTGGTTTTGGTGTACTGATTATTACCTGAAAGAATCATCAAGATTGGGTGAATAAATGTTTGCTGAGATTTCAGGCAACTCGTAGTTTTTTGGAAGCTTGGCAACCCCTTTCCATGAAAGTGATTTTCGCCAGTATCTGCTTAGGGCTACATCAACAGCAAACAAACCATAGAGATAGAACTTGAAACTGCTTTATTGTGTCAAGTTTCAAAGAGCTAGCACAAACCGTGTTTGATTTAGAGTTCCAAATACATGTATCCCTATAGGAGAAAACAGAGTGAAACCTAAAAATGAAAACGGTTACTGCAAATGAACGGTTTAAACTAGAAGAACTAAATTTGGTGAGCCAAGTGGTTTTGGTGTACTGATCATTACCTGAAAGAATCATCAAGATTGGGTGAGAAAATGTTTTCTGAGATTTCAGGCAACTCGTAGTTTTTTGGAAGTTTGGCAACCCCTTTCCATGAAGGTGAATTTCGCCAGTCACTGCTTAGGGCTACATCAACAGCAAACCAATCATAGTGATAGAACTTGAAAATGCTTTATTGTGTCAAGTTTCAAAGAGCTAGCACAAACCGTGTTTGATTTACAGTTCCAAATACATATATCCCTATAGGAGAAAACAGAGTGAAAACCTAAAATTGAAAACGGTTACTGCAAACGAACGGTTTAACCTAGAGAACGAAATTTGGTGAGCCAAGTGGTTTTGGTGTACTGATCATTACCTAAAAGAATCATCAAGATTGGGTGAAAAAATGTTTGCTGAGATTTCAGGCAACTCGTAGTTTTTTGGAAGCTTGGCAACCCCTTTCCATGAAAGTGATTATCGACAGTCTCTGCTTCGGGCTACTTCAACAGCAAACGAACCATAGAGATAGAACTTGAAACTGCTTTGTTGTGTCAACTTTCAAAGAGCTAGCACAAACAGTGTTTGATTTAGAGTTCCAAATACATGTATCCCTATAGGAGAAAACAGAGTGAAACCTAAAAATGAAAACGGTTACTGCAAACGAACGGTTTAACCTAGAAGAACGAAATTTGGTGAGCCAAGTGGTTTTGGTGTACTGATCATTTCCTGAAAGAATCATCAAGATTGGGTGAGAAAATGTTTGCTGAGATTTCAGGCAACTCGTAGTTTTTTGGAAGTTTGGCAACCCCTTTCCATGAAAGTGAATTTCGCCAGTCTCTGCTTAGGGCTACATCAACAGCAAACAAATCATAGAGATAGAACTTGAAAATGCTTTATTGTGTCAAGTTTCAAAGAGCTAGCACAAACCGTGTTTGATTTACAGTTCCAAATACATGTATCCCTATAGGAGAAAACAGAGTGAAACCTAAAAATGAAAACGGTTACTGCAAACGAACGGTTTAACCTAGAAGAACGAAATTTGGTGAGCCAAGTGGTTTTGCTGTACTGATCATTACCTGAAAGAATCATGAAGGTTGTGTGAAAAAATGTTTGCTGAGATATTAGGCAACTCGTAGTTTTTTGGAAGCTTGGCAACCCCTTTCCATGAAAGTGATTTTCGCCAGTCTCTGCTTAGGGCTATATCAACAGCAAACAAACCATAGAGATAGAACTTGAAACTGCTTTATTGTGTCAAGTTTCAAAGGGCTACACAAACCGTGTTTGATTTAGAGTTCCAAATACATGTATCCCTATAGGAGAAAACAGAGTGAAACCTAAAAATGAAAACGGTTACTGCAAACGAACGGTTTACCCTAGAAGAAAGAAATTTGGTGAGCCAAGTGGTTTTGCTGTACTGATCATTACCTGAAAGAATCATCAAGATTGGGTGAAAAAATGTTTGCTGAGATTTCAGGCAACTCGTAGTTTTTTGGAAGTTTGGCAGGCCCTTTCCATGAAAGTGATTTTCGCCAGTCTCTGCTTAGGGCTACATCAACAGCAAACAAACCATAGAGATAGAACTTGAAACTGCTTTCTTGTGTCAAGTTTCAAAGAGCTAGCACAAACCGTGTTTGATTTAGAGTTCCAAATACATGTATCCCTATAGGAGAAAACAGAGTGAAACCTAAAAATGAAAACGGTTACTGCAAACGAACGGTTTAACCTAGAAGAACGAAATTTGGTTAGCCAAGTGGTTTTGGTGTACTGATCATTACCTGAAAGAATCATCAAGATTGGGTGAAAAAATGTTTGCTGAGATTTCAAGAAACTCGTAGTTTTTCGGAAGCTTGGCAACCCCTTTCCATGAAAGTGATTTTTGCCAGTCTCTGCTTAGCGCTACATCAAAAGCAAACAAAGCATAGAGATAGAAATTGAAACTGCTTTCTTGTGTCAAGTTTCAAAGAGATAGCACAAACCGTGTTTGATTTAGAGTTCCAAATACATGTATCCCTATAGGAGAAAACAGAGTGAAACCTAAAAATGAAAACGGATACTGCAAACGAACGGTTTAACCTAGAAGAAGGAAATTTGGTGAGCCAAGTGGATTTGGTGTACTGATCATTACCTGAAAGAATCATCAAGATTGGGTAAAAAAATGTTAGCTGAGATTTCAGGCAACTCGTAGTTTTTTGGAAGCTTGGCAACCCCTTTCCATGAAAGTGATTTTCGCCAGTCTCTGCTTAGGGCTACATCAACAGCACAGAATTTATAGAGATAGAACTTGAAACTGCTTTATTGTGTCAAGTTTCAAAGAGCTAGCACAAACCGTGTTTGATTTAGAGTTCCAAATACATGTATCCCTATAGGAGAAAAGAGAGTGAAACCTAAAAATGAAAACGGTTACTGCAAACGAACGGTTTAACCTAGAAGAACGAAATTTGGTGAGCCAAGTGGTTTTGGTGAACTGATCATTACCTGAAAGCAATCATTCAAGATTGG
>NW_027522323.1:0-17149 GCF_052094955.1 Ictidomys tridecemlineatus
AGATGTTTGAGACTGCGGTGCATAATGATCGTTGCAGAGAGCAGAGGTTGGAGACAAGGGTGCAGAAATACATTTGCAGAGAGAAGAGGTTGGAGTCTTACGTGCAGAAAAACAGTTACAGAGAGCAGAGTTTGGAGACTCGGGTTCAGAAGGATTTTTGAAGAGAGCAGAAGTTGGAGACTGAGTTGCAGAAGAATCCTTGAAGAGAGCAGAGGTGGAGACTGGGATGCAGAAGGATCGTTACAGAGAGAAGAGGTGGGAGACTGCGGCGCAGAAGGATTGTTACAAAGAGAACAGGTTGGAGACTGGGGTGCAGAAGGAATGTTGCAGAAAGCAGAGGTTGGAGACTGGGGTGCAGACGGACTGTTACACAGAGCAGACGTTTGAGACTGGGGTGAATAATTATGATACAGAAAACAGAGGTGTGAGACTGGGGTTCAGAAGGACCATTACAAAGAGCAGAGGTTGCAGACTGGCATGCAGAAGGACTGTTTCAGAGGGCAGATTTTGGAGACTGGCGTGCATAAGGCCTGCTACAGAGAGCAGAGTTTGGAGACTGGGTTGCAGAAGGATCTTACAGAGAGCAATGGTTGGTGACTGTGGTGCAGGACGAATGTTACAGAGAGCAGTGTTTTGAGATTGGGGTGCAGAAAGATAGTGTAGAGAGCAGAGGTTTCAGACTGAGGTGCAGAAGGACTGTTACAGAAAGCAGTGGTTGGAAATTGGGATACAGAGGGACCATTATAGAGAGCAGAGTTTGGAGACTTTGGTATATAACGACTGTAACAGAGAGCAGAGGTTGGAGTATATGGGTCAGAAGCACTGTTACAGAGAGCAGAGGTTGGAGACTGGGGTGCAGAAGAATTGTTACAGAGAGCAGAGGTGGAGACTGGGGTGCAGAAGAACTTTTACACAGAGCAGAGGTTAAAGACTGGGGTGCAGAAGGACTGTTGCATAGAGCAGAGGTTGGAGACTAGGGTGCAGAAAGACTGGGATGAAGACGGACTGTAGCAGAGAGCAGAGGTTGGAGACTAAGGTGCAGAAGAAAAGTTACACAGAACAAAGGTTGGAGACTCTGGTGCAGAAGGACTAAGACAGAAGCAGATCTTGGAGACTCGGGTACAGAAGGACCCTTACAGAGAGCAGTGGTTGAAGACTGCAGTACAGAAGGACTGTTAAAAAGAGCATAGGTTGGAGACTGGGGTTGAGAAGAACTGTTGCAGAGAGCAGATGTTGGAGACTGGTGTGCTAAAGAACTGTTGCAGAGAGCAGAGGATGGAGACTGGGGTTGAAGAGGACTGTTTCAGAAAGCAGAAGTTGCAGACTGAGTTGCAGAAGGACTGATACAGAGGGCATAGTTTGGAGACTGTGGTTCAAAACGACTGATACAGAAAGCAGAGTTTGGATACTGGAGTACATAAGGACACTGACGGAGTAAAGAGTTTGGAGGCTGCAGTACAGAAGGACTGTTACAGACAGCATGGGTTCGAGACTGGGGTACAGAAGGATCATTGGGGTGAGAAGAGTATGGAGACTGGGGTGTAGAAGGACAGTTTCAGAGAGCAGAGGTTGGAGACTGAGATGTAAAAGGACTGTTGCAGAGAGCAGACGTTGGAGACTGGGGTGAAGAAGGACTGTTGCATAAAGCAGAGGTTGGAGACTGCGTTACAGAAGGACTGTTACAGAGAGCAGAGGTTGGAGAAAGGTGTGCAGGATTATCTTACAGAGAGCATAGGTTGGAGACTGGGGTGCAGAAGGACTGTTTCATAGCAGATTATGGAGACTCAGGTATAGATGGACTGTTTCCGAAAGCAGAGGTTGTAGACCAGGGTTCAGAATCATCATACATAGAGCAGAGTTTGGATACTGAGGTGCTGAAGCACTGTTGCAGAGAACAGAGTCTGGAGACTGGGGTGCAGAAGGACTGATACAGAGGGCAGAGTTGGAAGACTGGTGTGCAGAAGCATCATACAGCGAGCGACCTATGGAAACTTGGTGCAGAGGTTGGAGACTGGGGTGCAGAAACACTGTTACAGAGAGTAGAGTTAGGAGACTGAGGTGCAGAAGGACTGTTACAGAGAGCAGAGTTTATAGACTGGGGTACAGAAGGACTAATGAAGAGAGCAGAGGTTTTAGACTTGGGTGTAGAAGGACTGTTGCAGAAATTAGAGGTTGAGATTGTGGTGAAGAAGTACTGTAGCAGAGAGCAGAGGTTGGATACTAAGGTGTAGATGGACAGTTACACAGAACAAATGTTGGAGACTCGGGTGCAGAAGGACTGATACAGAAAGCAGAGCTTGGACACTCGTGTGCAGAAGGACCCTAACAGAGAGCAGTGGTTGGAGACTGCAGTACAGAAAGACTGTTAAAAAGAGCAGAGGTTGGAGACTTTGGTGAAGAAGAACTGTTTAGAGAGCAGATGTTGGAGACTGGGGTGCAGAAGGACTGATACAGATGGCAGAGTTGGGAGACTGGGTTGCAGAAGCATCATGCAGCGAGCGAAGTATGGAAACTTGGTGCAGAAAGACTGTTGCAGAGAGCAGATGTTGGAGACTGGGGTGCAGAAGGACTGTTAAAGAGAGCAGAGTTTGGAGACTGCAGTACAGAAGGACTGTTACAGAGAGCAGATGTTGGAGACTCTGGTGCAGAAAGACTGTTGCAGACAACAGCAGTTGGAGACTAGGGTGCATAAGGACATTTGCTGAGAGAAGAAGTTGGAGACTGATGTGCAGAAGGATTGTTACAGAGAGCATAATTTGGAGACTGAGATGCAGAAAAACTGTTACAGAGAGTAAAGTTTTGAGACTTGGGTGCAGAAGGACTGATACAGAGAGCAGAGGTTGGAGACTGGGGTACAGAAGAAATTTTGCAGAGTGCAGAGTTTTAAACTGGCGTGCAGAAAGACTGTTGCAGAGAGCAAAGATTGGAGACGGGGTGGCGAAGGACTGTTACAGAGATCAGAGGTTGAAGCCGGTGGTACAGAAGGACTGATACAGAAAGCAGAGTTTGGAGACGGGGATGAAAAAAAAAAACATTACAGAGATCAGAGGTTGGATACAGGTGTGCAGAAGGATCTTACAGGGAGCAGAGGTTTGAGACTGGGGTGTAGAAGGAGTGTTGCAGAGAGAAGAGATTGGAGACTGGGGTGCAGAAGGACTGTTGTAGAGAGCAGAGGTTAAAGACTGTGGTGCAGAAGGACTGTGACAGAGAAAAGAGTTTGGACACTGGGGTTAAGGAAGATCGTTGCAGAGAGCAGAGACTGGAGAGTTGTGTGCAGAAGGACTGTTACAGAGAGCAGAGGTTGAAGATTGAGATGAAGAAGGACTGTTACAGAGAGCAGATTTTGGAGACTGGGGTGCAGGACTGATACAGAAAGCAGATGTTGGAGTCTGGTGTGCAAAATTATTGTTGCAGACAGAAGAGGTTGGAGACTGGGTTTCAGAAGGACTCTTTTAGAGAGCAGAATTTGGAGACTTAGGTGCAGAAGGACTGTTACAGAGAGCAGAGGTTAGCGACTGGGATGTAGAAGGACTGTTGCAGAGAATAGAGGTTGAAGACTGGGGTGCAGAAGGATCATGGAAGAGAGCAGAATTCTCAGTTGAGGTGCAGAAGCACTAATGCATAGAGCAGATGTTGGAGACTGGGGTGCAGAAGGACTGTTGCAGAGAACAGAGGTTGGAGATTTGTGTGCAGAAAGACTGTTCCAGAGAGGAGATGTTGGAGACTGGGTTACAGAAAGCCTGTTACAGAGAGCAGAGTTTTGAGAAGGGATGCAGAAGGACTGTTACAGAGAGTAGATTTTGGAGATTGGTTTGAAAAAGTATCTAACAGAGAGTAGAGGTTGGATACTGAGATGCATAAAGACTGTTACAGAGAGTAGAGGTTGGATACTGAGGTGCAGATGGACAATGGCAGAGAGCAGAGGTTGAAGACTGAGGTGCAGAAGGACTGTTACAGAGAGCAGAAGTTGGAGACTGAGGTGCAGAAAGACTAATACAGAAAGCAGATTTTAGAGACTTGGGTGCAGAAGGACCATTACAGAAAGCAGAGGTTGGGGACTACGGTGCAGAAAAACTTTTACAGAGAGCCGAGGTTGGAGACTGAGGTGCAGAAGGACTGTTGTAGAGAGCAGACGTAGGAGACTGGGGTGCAGAAGGATTGTTGCAGAGAGCAGAGGTTGGAGACTGAGGTGCAGAAGGACTGTTACAGAGAGCAGAGGTTGGAGACTGGGGTTCAGAAGAACTGTTGCAGAGAACAGAGGTTGGCGACTGAGGTGCAGAAGGATTGTTGAAGATAGCAGAGGTTGGAGACTGGGGTGCAGAAGGATCTTACAGAGAGCAGAGGTTGAAGACTTAAGTGCAGAAGGACTGTTGTAGAGAGCAGACGTAGGAGACTGGGGTGCAGAAGGATTGTTGCAGAGAGCAGAGTTTGGAGACTGGGGTGTACGACTGGTAAGAAAGTAGAGGTTGGAGACTGGGGTGCTGAAGGACCGTTACAGAGAGCTGAGATTGGAGACTGGGGTGCAAAAAGACTTTTACAAAAAGCAGAGATTGAAGACTGGGGAGCGGAAGGGCTGTTGCAAAAACAGAGGTTTAAGACAGGGTTGCAAAAGGACCTTTGGAGAGAGCAAAGTTTGGAGACTAAGATGCAGAAGTATTGTTACAGAGAGCAGAGTTTGGAGACTGCAGTGTAGAAGAACTGTTACTGAGAGTAGAGTTTGGACACTGGGGTTAAGAAGGATATTACAGCGAGCAGAGGTTGGAGAGTGGGGTGAAGAAGGACCATTGCAGAGAGCAAAATTTGGAGACTGGGGTGCAGAAGGATTGTTACAGAGAAAATAGTTTGGATATTGAGGTGCAGAAGGACTGTTGCATAGAGCAGAAGTTGGAGATTTGGGTGCAGAAGGACTATTGCAGGAGCAGAAGTTGGAGAATGAGGTGCAGAAGGACTGTTACAGAGAGCAGAGGATTGAGACAGGGGTGCAGAAGGAATGATACAGAAAGCAGAGTTTGGAGACTAGGGTACAGGAGGACCATTATAGAGAGCAGAGGTTGGAGTCTGCAGTACAGAAGGACTGTTACAGAGACCAGAATTTGGAGACTGGGGTGCAGAAGGACTGCTGCAGAGATTAGATGATTAAGACTGGGGTTTAGTAGGACTGTAGCAGAGAGCAGACGTTGGAGACTGTGATGCAGAAGGACTTATACAGAAAGCAGTGTTTGGAGACTGGGGTGCAGAAGGACCGTTACAGGGAGCAGAGTTTGGAGACTGTGGTACAGAAGGACTGTTACAGAGAGCAGAGTTCAGAGACGGAATTGCAGAAGCATCTTACAGAGAGCAGAGGTTGGAGACTCGGGTGCAGAAGGACTGTTGCAGAGAGCATTCGTTGGGGACTGGGGTGCAGAAGGATCCTTCCAGAGAGCAGAGGTTGACAACTGGGGTGTAGAAGGACTGTTGCAGAGAGCAGAGGTTGGAGACTGAAGTGCAGAAAGACTGTTGCAAAGCAGATGTTGGATACTGAGTTGCAGAAGGACTGTTGCAGAGAGCAGAGGTTGGAGACTTTGTTGCAGAAGAACTGATACAGAAAGCAGATTTTGGAGACTGGGGTGCAGAAAGACCATTACAGAGAGAAGAGGTTAGAGACTGCGGTACAGAAGAACTGTTGTAGAGAACAAGGTTGGAGACTGAGGTGCATAGGGACCATTTCAGAGGGCAAACGTTGGAGACTGCGGTGCAGAAGGAATGTTACAGAGAGCAGAGGTTGGAGACTGGGGTGCAGAAGGATCGTTGTAGAGAACAGATGTCAGAGACTGGGGTGCAGAAGGCCTGTTACGGAGAGCAGAGTTTTGGATAAGGGGTGCAGAAATACTTTTACAGAGAGTAGAACCCGAGGTGCAGAAGGACCATTGCAGAGAGCACAGGTTGGAGACTGAGGTGCACAAGGATTGTTACAGAGAGCAGACTTTGGAGACTTGGTCTTAGAGGGACTGCTGCAGAGAGCAGAGGCTGGACATGGGGTGTTGCAGGACTGTTGCGGAGAGCACAGGTTTGAGATTTGGGTGACGAAGGACTGTTGCGGAGAGTACAGGTTGAATACTGTGTTGCAGTAGGACTGTTACAGAGGCAGAGGTTGGAGACTTTTGTGCAGAAGGACTTTTGCGGAGAGCAGATGTCGGAACCTGGGTTGCAGAAGGACTGTTGCAGAGAGCAGAGTTTGTAAACTGAGATGCAGAAGTACTGTTACAGAGAGAAGATGTTGGAGATTGGGGTGCAGATGGACTGATACGGAAAGCAGATTTTTGATACTCGGATGCAGAAGAACTGTTGCAGAAAGCAGAGGTTGGAGAATGGGGTGCAGAAGACCTGTAAGAGAGAAGAGGTTGGAGACTGGGGTGCAGAAGGACTGTTACAGACAGCAGAGTTTGGAGACAGTGTTGCAGAAGGATGTTACAGAGAGCAGAGCTTAGAGACTGTGGTACAGCAGGACTGTTACAGCACCATTATTGAGAGCAGATTTTTGAGACTGAGGTGCATCAGGTTTGTTACAGAGAGCATAGGTTGGAGCCTGGGGTGCAGAAGGACTGTTGCAGATAGCAGAGTTTGGAGACTGCGGTGTAGGAGGATTGTTGCAGATAAAAAGGTTTGAGACTTTGGTGCAGAAGGACTGATACAGAAATCAGACTATGAAGACTGGGGAGCAGAAGAACCCGTACAGAGTGCAGATTTTGGAGACTGCACTAAAGGAGGACTGTTACAGAGAGCAGAGTTTAGAGACTGGTGTGGAGAAGGACTGTTTCACAGTGCAGACCTTGGATAATGGGGTGCTGACAAACTGTTGCAGAGAGCAGAGGTTGGAGACTAGGGTGCAGAAGAACTGTCGCAGAGAGCAGAGGATGGAGACTGAGGTGCAGAAGGAATGTTGCAGAGAGCAGAGGTTGGAAACTGTGGTGCAAAAGGAATGATACACAAAGGAGAGGTTGAAGACTGGGGTGCAGACCGAACATTACAGAGCGCAGAGGTTGGAGACGGAGGTACAGAAGGACTGTTATAGAGAGCAGAGGTCAGAGACTGGGGAGCAGAAGGACTGTTACAGAGAGCAGAGGTTGAAGTCTGGGGAGGATAAGGAATGTTACAGAGAGCAGATTTGGAAACTTGGGTGCAGAAGGATCTTACAGAGATCAGAGGTTGGAGGCTGGGGTTCAGAAGCACTGTTACAGAGAGTAGATTTTGGAGACTGAGGTGCAGTAGGACTGTTAGAAAAAGCAGAGTTGGGAGACTTGTGTGCACAAGGATCGTTGCAGAGAGCAGTGTTTTCAGACTTAGGTTCAGAAGGACTGTTGCTGAGAGCAGATGTTGGAGACTGGGGTACAGAAGAACTTTTGCAGTAAGCAGATGTTGGAGACTGGGGTGCAAAAGGATCGTTGAAGACAGCAGAGGTTGGAGACTGGGGTGAAGAAGGATTGTTACAGAGATCGGAGTTTGGAGACTGGGGTGCATAAGAACCATTACAGAGAGAAGAGGTTGGAGACTGTGGGACAAAAGGACTCTTACAGAGAGCAGAGGTTGGAGACTGTGGAGCAGAAGGACTGTTTCAGAGAGCAGAGGTTGGAGACTGGGAAGCAGAAGGAATATTACAGAGAGCAGAGTTTGGAAACTGGGGTGCAGAAGGTTCTTACAGAAAGAAGAGGTTGGAGACTGAGGTGCCAAAAGACTTTTACATAAAGCAGAGTTTGAAGACTGGGGTGCAAAATGATCGTTGCAGAGAGCAGAGTTGTCAGACAGAGGTGCAGAAAGATTGTTGCAGGGAGCATATGTTTAAGACTGGGGTGCAGAAGGACTTTTGCAGAGAGCAGATGTTGAAAACTGGGGTGCAAAAGGATTGTTGTAGAGAGCAGAGTTTTTAGACTGGGGTGCAGAGGGATTGTTACAGAGAATAGAGGTTGGAGACTGTGGTGCAGAAGGACCATTGCAGAGATCAGAGTTTGGTAACTGAGGTGAAGAAGAATTGTTAATGAGAACAGAAGTTGGAGACTTGGGAGCAGAAGGACTGTTGCAGAAAGCAGAGTTTGAAGACTGGGTTTTAGAAGGACTCTTGCAAAGAGCAGAGGTTGGAGACTGGGGTGCAGAAGGACTGTTACATAGAGCAGAGTTTGGAGACAGAGTTGCAGAAGGATCTTACAGAGAGCAGAGTTTCGAGACTGAGGTGCAACAGGAGTATTACAGAGAGCAGAGTCTGGAGACTGGGGTGCAGAAGGATTCTTACAGAGAGCAGACATGGAGACTGGGGTGCAGAATAACTGTTGCATAGAGCAGACGTTGGAGACTGAGGTGCAGAAAGTTCGTTGCAGATAGTAGAGGTTTGAGACTGGGGTGTAGAAGGACTTTTGCAGAGAGCAGAGGTTTGAGTCTGGGGTGCAGAAAAACTTTTGCAGAGAGCAGAGGTTGGTAACTGAGGTGCAGAAGGACTGTTACAGAGAGCAGAGGTTGGAGACTGGGATGCAGAAGAACTGACACAAAAAGCAGAGTGAGGAGACTGGGGTGCAGTAGGACTGTTACACAAAGCAGAGTTTGGAGACTGCGGTACACAAGGACTGTTAGAGAGAGCTGAGTTTGGAGACTGGGGAGCAGAAGCAGTAATGCAGAAATAGAGTTTGGAGACTGGGGTGCCCAAGGACAGTTACACAAAGCAGATTTTGGAGACTGCGGTACACAAGGACTGTTAGAGAGAGCTGAGTTTGGAGACTGGGGAGCAGAAGCAGTAATGCAGAAATAGAGTTTAGAGACTGGGGTGCCGAAGGACAGTTACAGAGAGCACAGATGGAGACTTGGGTGAAAAAGAAATGTTGCAGAGAGCAGAAGTTAAAGACTGGGGTGAAGAAGGACCGTTGTAGAGAGCAGAAGTTGGAGACTGAATTGTGAAGAACTGTTACAGAGAGCAGAGTTTGGGGACTGGGGTGTAGAAGAACTGACACAGAAAGTCGACGTTGGAGACTGGGGTGCAAAAGGACCGTTACAGAGAGAAGATGTTGGAGACTGTGGTACAGAAGGACTGTTACAGAAAGCAGAGTTTGGAGACTGGGGTGCAGAAGCACTGTTACAGATAGCACAGTTTCGAGACAGGGTTGCAGAAAGATTTTATAGAGAGCATTTTGAAGACTGAATTTCAGAAGGACTGTTTCAGAGAGCAAAGGTTGGAAACTGGGGTCCAGAAGGATTGTTTCAGAGTGTAGAGTTTTCAGACTGATGTGCAGAAAGACTGTAGTAGAGAGCAGATATTGGATAATGGGGTGCAGAAGGACTGTTACAGAGAGCAGAGTTTGGAGACTGGGGTGCAGAAGAATCGTTGCAGAGAGCACAGGTTGGAGGCTGGGGTGCAGAAGGCCTGTTACAGAGAGCAGAGGTTGAAGACTGGAAGGATCTTACAGAGAACAGAGTTTGGAGACAGAGGTGCAGAAAGACTTTTGTGGAGCATAGAGGTTGGAGACTTAGAAGCAGAAGGACTGTTGTAGAGAGCAGAGGTTGGAGACTGAGGTCCAGAAGGATCGTTACAGAGATCAGAGTGTGGCGACTGGGGAGAAGAAGGAGTGTTACAGAGAGCAGAGTTTGGAGATTGGGGTGCAATAGAACTGTTACCTGGAGCAGAGGTTGGAGACTGGGGTGCAGAAGAACTGTTGCAGAGAGCAGAGGTTGGAACCTGGGGAGAAGAAGGATCGTTGCAGAGAACAGATGTTGGAGACTGGGGTTCAGAAGGACTGTTACAGAGAGCAGAGGTTGGAGACTGAAATGCAGAAGGACCTTTTCAGATTGCAGAACTTCAAGACTGAGGTGGAGTAGGACTTTTAGAGATGAAAGGTTGGAGACTGGGGTGCAAAAGGATTCTTACAGAGAGCAGAGTATGGAGACTGGGGTGCAGAAGGAGTTTTACAGAGTGCAGAGTTTGGAGATTGGGGTTCAGAAGAACTGTTACAGAGAGCAGAGGTTGGAGACTGGGGTGTAGAAAGTCTCTTACAGGGAAAAGAGTTTGGAGACGTACGTAAAGATGAATTTTTAAAGAGAGCAGATTTTGGACACTGATGTGCAGAAGGACAGTTACAGAGAGCAGAGATTGGAGACTGGGGTGCAGAAGGAATGTTGCAAAGAGCAGAGTTTGGAGACTGCGGTGAAGAAAGATCGACGCAGAGAGCAGAGGTTGGAGACTGGGGTGCAGCAGGACAGTTGCAGCGAGCACTTTTTGGAGACTGGGGTGAAGAAGGACTGTAGCAGAGAGCAGAAGTTGAAGACTGGGGTGCAGAAGAATCGTTGAAGAGAGCAGAGTTTGGAGACTGGGGTGTAGAAGGACTGTTGCAGAGAGAAGGGGATGGAGACTGGGGTGCAGAAGGACTGTTGCAGAGAGCAGAGGTTGGAGACTGAGTTAAAGAAGGACTGTTACAGAGAGCAGAGGTTGGAGACTTGGGTGCAGAATAACTGATATCGAAAGTAGAGTTTGGAATCTCGAGTGCAGATGGACCATTACAGACAGCAGAGTTTGGAGACTGCAGTACAGAAGGACTGTTACAGAGAGCAGAGTTTGGAGCCTTAGGTGTACAAAGACTTTTGCTTAGAATAGAGGTTGGAGACTGGGGTGCAGAAGGACTGTTGCAGAGAGCATAAGTTGGAGACTGAGGTGCAGAAGGATCGTTGCAGAGAGCAGAGTTTTCAGACTGAGGTGCAGAAGGACTGTTACAGTGAGCAGATGTTAAAGACTGGGTGTACAAGGACTGTTGCAGAGAGTAGCAGTTGGAGAATCGCGTCAAGAAGGACTGTTACCGAGCAGAGGTTGGAAACTGGGGTGGAGAAGAACTGCTGCAGAGAGTAGAGTTTAGAGACTGAGGTGCAGAAAGACTGGTACAGAGAGCAGACGTTGGAGACTGGGGTGCAGAAGGACTGATACAGAAAGCAGACGTTGGTGACCTGGGTGCAGAAGGACTGTTGCAGAGAGCAAAGATTGGAGACTGAGGTGGAGAAGGACTGTTGCAGAGAGCAGATGTTGGAGACTGGGCTTAAGAAGGACCCTTAAAGAACAGAGGTTGGAGACTGTGGTACAGAAGTACTGTTACAGAGAGAAGAGTTTGAAGCCTGGCGTACAGAAAGACAGATAGAGAAAGCAGAGTTTGTAGACTGGATTGCAGAAAGACTGATACAGATAGCAGAGGTTGGAGATGGGGTGCAGAAGAATCCTTACAGAGAACAGAGGTTTGAGACTGCGGTACAGAAGGACTGTTACAGAGAGCAGAGGTTGGAGACTGGGGTGCACAATAAATGTTGTAGAGGAAAGAAGTTGTAGACTCTGGTGCTGAAGGACCATTGCAGAAAGCATATGTTGGAGACTGGGTTTCAGAAGGATCTTACAGAGAGCAGAGTTTTGACACTGAGGTGCAGAAGGACTGTTGCAGAGAGCATAGGTTCGAGATTGGGGCGCAGAAGGACTGTTGCAGAGAGCAGAGGTTGGAGTCTGAGGTGCAGAAGGACTGTTACAGAAAGCAGAGGTTGGTGACTTCGGTTGAAATGTACTGTTGCAGAGAGCAGATTTTAAAGACTGGGGTGAGGAACGACTGTTGCAGAGAGCAGAGGTTGAAGACTGGGGTTCAGAAGGACTGTTGCAGAGAGCAGATGTAGCAGAGCGAGGTGCAGAAGGACTGTTACAGAGAGCAGAGTTTGGAGACCGTGGTGCAGAAGGACTGATACAGACAGCAGAGGTTGGAGACTGGGGTGCAGAAAGACGCTTACAGAGAACAGAGGTTGAAGACAGCAGTACAGAAGAACTGTTGTAGAGAACAAGGTTGGAGAGTGGGGTGCAGAGGGACCATTGCAGAGAGCAAATTTGGAGACTGGGGTGCAGAAGAAATGTTACAGAGAGCAGAGTTTGAAACTGGGGTGCACAAGGATCTTACAGAGAGGAAAATTCGGAGACTTGGGTGCAGAAGGATTGTTGCAGGGAGCAGACGTTGGAGACTGGGGTGAAGAAGGATCGTTGCAGAGAGTAGATTATGGTGACTGGGGTATAGAAGGACTGTTCTAGAAAGCAGAGGTTGGAGACTGGGGTGCAGAAAGACTGTTTCAGAGAGCAGTTGTTGAAGACTCAGGTGCAGAAAAACTTTTACAGAGAGCATGTTTGGAGACTAAGGTGCAGGACTGATACTGAGAGCAGAGTTTGAAGACTGGGGTGCAGAAGAATCTTACAGAGAGCAGAGTTTGGAGACTGAGGTGCAGAAGGACTGCGCCAGAGAGCAGAGGTTGGAGATTGAGGTGCAGAAGGACTGTTAAAGAGAGCAGAGTTCAGAGACTTGGGTGCAGAAGGCCTGTTACAGAGAGCAGAGGATGGAGACTGAGGTGCAGAAGGACTGTTACAAAGATAGATGTTGAATACTGAGGTGCAAAAAGAGCATTGCAGAGAGCAGATGTTGGAAACTGAGACTTGGGTGTAAAAGGACTGTTGCAGCCAGCAGAGGTTGGGGATTGGGGTGGCAAAGGACCTTTGCAGAGAGCAGAATTTGGAGCCTGAGGTGCAGATGGCCTGTTACAGAGAGCAGAGTTTGGAGACTTGAGTGCAAAAGGACTGATAGAAAAAGCAGTGTTTGGAGACTGGGGTTTAGAATACAGTTACAGAGAGAAGATTTTGGAAATTGCAGTACATAGGAACTGTTACAGAGAGCAGAGATTGGAGACTGGAGTGGAGAAGGACTGTTGCAGAGATCTGATGTTGGAGACTGGGGTGCAGAAGGACTGTTGTAGAGAGTAGGTTGGAGACTGGGGTCCAGAAGGACTTTTGCAGAGAGTAGGGTTTGGAGATTGGGGTGCAGAAGACTGAGGTGAAGAAGGACTGTTGGAGACAACAGAGTTTGGAGACAGGGGTGTAGAAGGACCGTTGCAGAGAGCAGAGGTTAGAGACTGAGGTGCAGAAGGATTGTTACAGAGAGCAGAGGTTTGAGACTGGGGTGCAGAAAAACTGTTGCAGAGAATGGAGTTTGGAGACTTAGGTGCAGAAGGACCGTTGCTGAGAGCAGCGTTTGGAGACTGACGTGAAAAAGGATTGTTATAGAGGAAAGAGGTTGGAGACTGAGGTGCTTAAGAACTGTTACAGAGAGCAGAGGTTGGAGACTGTGTTGCAGATGGATCTTAAAGAGAGTAGATATTGGAGACAGGGGTGAAGAAGGACTGTTATAGAAAGCAGAGATTGGGTACTTGGGTGCAAAAGGACTGCTGTAGAGAAGAGATGTTGAAGCTTAGGTGCAGAAGGACTGTTGCAGATAGAAGAAGTTGGAGAAGAGGTTCAGAAGGACTGTTACAGAGAGCAGAGTTTGGAGATTGGGGTGCAGACGGACTAATATAGAAAGCAGAGTTTGGAGACTACGGTGAAGAAGGACTGTTACAGAGAGCAGAAGTTGGAGACTTTGGTACAGAAGGACTTTTACAGAGAGCAGAGGTTGCACACTGGGGTGCAGAAGGATTATTGTAGACAACAGAGGTTTGAGACTGAGGTGTAGAAGACCGTTGCAGAGAGCAGAGGTTGGAGACTGATGAGCAGAAGCATTGTTACAGAGAGCAGATTTTGGAGACTGGGGTACAGAAGGACAGTTTCAGAGAGCAAAGGTTGGAAACTGGATGCAGAAGGATCTTCAAGAGAACAGAGGTTGGAGACTGGGGTGCAGAAAACTGTTGCAGAGTTCAGATGTTGAAGACTGGGGTGTAGAAGGATCATTGCAGAGAGAATAGGTTGGATACTGGTGTGCTGAAGGCCTGTTACATAGAACTGAGTTTGTAGACTGGGGTGCAGGAGGCCTGTTACAGAGAGCAGAGTTTGGAGACTGGGGAGCAGGTGGACTGTTACAGAGAGCAGAGTTTGGATACTGAGTTGCAGAAGGATCTTATATAGAGCAGAGTTTGGAGACTGAGGTGTAGTAGGACTGTTACAGAGAACAGAGGTTGGAGACTGGGGTGCAGAAGGATACTTGCAGAGAGCAGAGTTTTCAGACTGAGGTGCAGAAGGACTGTTGAGAGTGCAGAAGTTAAAGACTGGGTTGCAGAAGGACGGTTGCAGTGAGGAGATGTTGGAGGCTGGAGTGCAGAAGGACTCTTACAGAGAGCAGAGGTTGGAGACTGAGGTGCAGAAAGACAGTTACAGACAGTAGAGTTTAGACACAGAAGTGTAGAAGGACTGTTGCATAGAACAGATGTTGGAGACTGGGGTGTAAAAGGACTGTTGCAGAGAGCAGAGGTTGGGGACTGGGATGAAGAAGGACTATTGCAGAGAGCAGAGTTTGGAGACTGATTTGCAGAAGAACTGTTTCAGGGAGTAGAGTTATGAGACTGGGGTGAGAAAGGACTGATACAGAAAGGAGACTTTGGAAACTGGGGTTCATAAGGACCGTTACAGAGAGCAGAGGTTGGAGACTGCAGTTATAAGGACTGTTACAGAGAGTAGAGATTGGAGACTAGTGTACAGAAGGACTGTGGCAGAGAGCAGATGGTGGACACTGTGGTACAGAAGGACTGTTGCAGAGAGCAGAGGTTGGAGAATGGGGTGCAGAAAGACTGTTGCAGAAAACAGAGGTTGGAGACTTGGGTTCAGATGGACTGTTGCAGAGAACAGAGGTTGGAGACTGGGGTGCAGAAGTATCTTACAGAGAGCAGAGTTTGGGGACTGGGGTGCAGGATGACTGTTGCAGAGAGAAGACGTTGGAGACTGGGGTGCGGAAGAATCATTGCAGAGAACAGGTTGAAGACTGGGGTGCAGAAGGACGGTTACAAAATTCAGAGTTTGAAGACTGCGGTACAGAAAGACTGTTACAGAGAGCAGAGGATGGAGACTGGGGTGCAGAAGGACTGATCCAGAAATCAGAGTTTGGAGACTGGGTATTACAAGGATCTTACCGAGCGCAGAGTTTGGAGATTGAGGTGCAGCAGACTGTTAGAGAGCACAGAGTTTGAAGAGTGAGGTACAGAAAGATCATTGCAGAGAGCACAGGTGGAGACTGTTTTGCAGAAGGATTGTTACAGAGAGCAGAGGTTGGAGACTGGGGTGCAGAAAGACTGTTAAAGAGAGCACAGGTTGGAGACTGGGGTGCAGAAAAAATTTTGCAGAGAGCACAGGTTAGAGACTGTGGTGCAGAAGGACTGATATAGAAAGCAGAGGTTGGAGACTGGGGTGAAGAAAGACTCCTACAGAGATCAGAGTTTAGAGACTGGGGTGCAGAATCACTGTTACAGAGAACAGAGTTTGGAGATGGGGTGGAGAAAAATAGTTACAGAGAGAAGAGGTTGGGGATGGGGTGAAGAAGGCCTGTTACAGAAAGAAGAGGTTGGAGACTGAGTTGCAGAAGGACTGTTTCAGAGAGCAGAGGTTTGAGACTGAGGTGTAGAAGGACTGTAACAGAGAGCAGAGGTTGGAGACTGGGGTGCAGAAGGACTGATACAAAAAGCACAGTTTGGAGATTGGTGTGAATAATGACAGTTAAAGAGAGCAAATTTTGGAGACAGCAGTACAGATAGAGTGCTACAGAGAGCAGAGTTTGGAGACTGGGGTGGAGAAGGACTGTTACAGAGAGCATATGTTGAAGACTGGGGAGCAGAAGGACTGTTTCAGAGAGCGGAGTTAGGAGACTGAAGTAAAGAAGGACTGTTGGAGAAAACAGATGTTGGAGACTGGGGTGCATAATGACCATTGCAGAGAGCAGAGGTTGGAGACTGAGGTGCAGAAGGACTGTTGTAGAGACTATAGGTTGAAGACTGATGTGCAGAAGTCGTGTTACAGAGAGCAGAGTTTGGAGACTCGGGTGCAGAAGGACTCTTACAGAGAGCAGAGATTAAATACAGGGTTGCAGAAGTATCTTACAGAGAGCAGAATTTGGAGACGGAGGTATAGTTGGACTGTTACCGAAAGAAGAGGTTGGAAATTGGGTTGCAGAAGGATTGTTACAGATACCAGAGTTTTAAGATTGCTGTATTGAAAAACTGTTACAGAGAGCCGAGTTTGGAGACTGAGGTGCAGAAGGACTGTTGTAGAGACTATAGGTTGAAGACTGAGGTGCAGAAGTCGTGTTACAGAGAGCAGAGTTTGGAGACTCTGGTGCAGAAGGACAGTTACAGAGAGCAGAGGTTAAATACAGGGTTGCAGAAGGATCTTACAGAGAGCAGAATTTGGAGACGGAGGTGCAGTTGGACTGTTACAGAAAGAAAAGGTTGGAAATTGGGGTGCAGAAGGATTGTTACAGATACCAGAGTTTTAAGATTGCTGTATTGAAAAACTGTTACAGAGAGCCGAGTTTGGAGACTGGGGTGCAGAAGGAATGTTACAGAGAGCACAGGTTAGAGACTGAGGTTCAGAAGGACTGATATAGAAAGCAGAGTTTGGAGACTGGGTGCAGAAGGCACGTTACGGAGAGCAGAGGTTGGAGACTGAGGTACAGAAAAACTGTTACAGAGAGCAAATGTTGGAAACTCGAGAGTAGAAGCAGAGGACAAACGTTGGAGACTGGGGTGCCGCAGGACACTTGCTGAAAGCAGAGGTTAAAGACTGGAGTCGAGAAGGAATGTTACAGAGAGCAGAGTTTGGAAACTGGAGTGCAGTAGGATCTTACAGATAGCAGAGTTTGGAGACTGTGGTGCAGAAGGACTGTTGCAGAGAGAAGAGGTTGGAGACTGGAGTGTAGAAGGACTGTTGGAGAGAGCAAAGTTTGGAACCTGAGGTGCAGAATTCCTGTTACATAGAGCAGAGGTTGAAGACTGAGGTGCTGAAGGATTGTTACAGAAATCAGAGTTTAAAGACTGGGGTGCAGAAAGACTGTTACAGAGAGCAAAGATTTGAGACTGGGGTGCAGAAAGACTGTTGCAGAGAACAAAGTTTGGAGACTGGGGTGCCGAAGGTCTGTTACATAGAACAAAGTTTGGAGATTGGGGTGCGGTAGGACTGTTGCAGAGAGCAGAGGTTGGAGACTGTGGTGAAGAAGGACACTTAGATAGAGTAGAAATTGGACTTTGGGGTGTAGAAGAACTGTTATATAGAGCAGTATTTGGAGACTGGGTTGCAGAAGGATCTTACAAAGAGCAGAGGTTGGAGACTGAGGTGCAGGTGGAGTGTTACAGAGAGCAGTGTTTGGAGACTGAGGTGCAG
>NW_027522324.1:0-17066 GCF_052094955.1 Ictidomys tridecemlineatus
CTTTATTTTTCTCAGCAAGATATCTGCACCAGAACCACTAAACAGAAATGTCCTCTCGCCTCTGTCAAGTCTCTGTTAGATCATTTAGGTCCCACACAGTACTGTCTTTTAGAATCTTTTAAAAACTCTGCTCCATGGATGTACTTGACAGACTTTCTTCATTCTTCAAACATTTACTGAGTGCACGTTTACACAAGGTGTTGCCCTAGTGTTTAGAACACAATTTAGAGGCCCAACTAGGACCTGGAAAAGCGCATATTCAAGATGGAATGAGGGGCTTTGACAAGTATTAAGTTCTCCATTCCCAGAGCTGCCCAAGCAAACACTAAGGGAAAATAATGATAATTTGTAGATTACATAGAATTGTTACCAAGTTTCCTGCACATATTGAGTTCGTCTTCCCATTAGATTGTAAGTTGGTTGAAGGACAGTTTTGGAGACCAGCTCCAACAGGGGGTCTTAGGAGACGAACGGATAGTGAGGAGTCGCTGAAAGAGGAGGTGGAGAAACAACACAGACACCAAAGTGAATGTGTTGTTCCCAATCTTTACTTGTGAAGTTGATCATATATACTTTTCATTATGGCAGGCTTGCAGTACTTTGTGGTTAGAAAACAGGAATCATTATTCAAACAAAACAAAATATTACGTAGCTACAATTAGAATAGAAGAATGTATCTTGGCTTATGCATAAGCAAGCATTTGTACTTTCAGTTCGAGTTTTGCTTTGAGCTGTTTCTGCTTAGTTAACATTTAATAATAGTTACAAATGTCCCAGACTATCAGCCTATACTTTGAGTATTTTTTGTTGACTTACTGACTGGAACCGGTGCCATGGTTACGGCAAGTAGTTGATTTGTTATTACTTGTAATCAAACAAACGTATGAGCTCAAACCATTGTGCACAGGAACAAGAACAAGTTGCCCAGTACTAAGCACTAATCTATCTTGTTAACATTAATTTTCTTTCTCTAGGTTTTAATTTAATTTCTCAAAAACTTCCCTGTCAGGAATACAGGGAGTTTTTCTTTAGACATTAACAATTTACACTCCACAGCTGCATCATTGCATTTAGAGCAAACAGGTCTATGCTTTAAAAGTAGTTGCATTAATTGGGAAAGTCATGATTTTTCCTTTATACTTAATGGTCATATGAGAAATCAAAACTATACTTATTAAAGGAATACAAAAACAAATCTGTCCATTTCCAGGAACATACTGTGCTCCTCCAAAGGATGGACACCTTGCCCCATCCACCTCAGTAGGGCCTTGCAATTGCCTGAGTCAGGGGAGGGGCGCAGCAGGACAGGGATCAGATCTTATCCCCTTTGGGTTTCTTAGTAGATCTGGCTTAGGACTAAATTAGACCCTGTATAGGAACAAAATTGGTTTGAATTGAAACTAACCACTACCAAAAAAAAAAAAAAATAAAGAAAATCCTAAATAAAAAAGAGATTTTTTTTTATTTTGTAGAATTTTATAACTAGAAGGCTCTGACATATCATAAAAGGTAATAATTTGTCTTCCCTTTCTCCTTTATTCTAGAAGAAGCACAGGTGAAATAAAAAGAACTTAAAGAGCTGGCACAGTGGTGCACGCCTGTAACCCAGCAGCTCAGGAGGCTGAGGCAGGAGGATAGTGAGTTCAAAGACAGCCTCAGCAAAAAAAAGGCACCAAGAAACTCAGTGAGACCCTGTCTCTAAATAAAATATAAAATAGGGCTGTGGATGTGGCTCAGTGGTCAAGCCCCTGAGTTCAATCTCTGGTAACTGCCCCCCTACACCCCAGACCCAAAAAAACAGAACTGAAAGAGATGTTAAATGCTGAATTGAGTGCTGAATCTCCAAGACAGGAGGGAGGCTTTTTCCTGGTGAATTTGTTAAAATTTTTAACCTACCAGTTAGGGGTAAGGGCATCCCTGCATGTTAGGAGAAAGAGCCCAGCCTCCCCCAAAGTGTGTCCTTGGACCAGCGTCACTGAGAACACTTGGAACTCACTGACTGAGGCCAACTGTTCTGCACAATTACCTCTGATCTTTCCCTCGGCTCCAAGCACCCAAACCACATGGAAGGATATGAGGACAACTCTGGGCCAGGCCAGATAGCTCATAGATTTCACAGTAATAAATTCACATTGCCACAAGCATCTGAAATCATTCAGATATTTGTTCTGTATAAATTGACCTTGTACTGTGTGTGTGTGTGTGTGTGTGTGTGTGTGTGTTTTAAGCAATTTACTGGGCAACACAAAAGTTGGATTTAAAAATTTTAATCATTGCTTGTGCTGTTGAGATCAAATAGGAATCATTGTTTCCCTGATGTGCATAAGGTTTTCATGATCACACCATTCTTCCTCGTTTTGGTCATGTCCATTTTTTTTTTCGTTTGAGGAAATGAATCCCTAAGGTAAGTCAGAAAAACATTTCATTTATTGCCAAAGCAAAAAAAATGTTCTTCTTTAAGACTCTAGACTTATTTATTGTCGCGACCCCCCTTGCCCGCAAGGAAGACGCGACTCAGGAATCTTCTTTCAGCAGTTTATTCAGGCCCTTGATATTCTTCTAATAATTCTTCTACTACTACTTCTACTCTCTCGGATGCCCCTCCCAGCCTTAATAAAGCACCGCGAACCCCAATGCAAAGCTGCCACGTGTACCCTTCTCACAGGGTGCTAGAAAATGACACGCCAACTTTCTCTGATAAGGAGCTGGGAACACGCCAACTCTCTTTGATATGGAGTTGTCCTTCACAGACCACAACGGAGCCAGCGCCATCATGTAATGGCGACCACAGTTCGCAGGAACGGCTCACCACAATTTATTTTATTTTGTTTATATTTAGATTTTAAAATTAGTTGTGCTTAACTGAAGCACTGACTTTCTATTGAAATTTAAATACTTTAAGCTTCTTAAGGCCCTGAGATTTGGAATTTTAATGAAAGCTGTGTTGGCCTATTAATCATGTGCAATGAATTATTAGAACCAAAGACAAGAATGTCTGGGCATTGAAGATCTTAAGAAAGTTTACTAATATATGGTATGATCATCAGGTAACAAAGTATCACTACAAATAATAGTTATTACATGATAAATTTTCTGAGTCAATTTCTCATTTGTTTCTTAAATCATAATTTTTAATACATATTAAATGTACAAATTAATGTACATTATGAAAATTAAAGGGATTCATTGATGTTTCCCTACTTGCATTCATATATTGTGCATTAATTTTAATTCTTTTTTCTGTAAAATGGGGATAATAGGTTATCTTATAGGTTGTTGTGTAAACCAAATAAGTTAATGCATGTAAAAGTCTTAAAGGCATTTAATAAGTATTAGGTATTTTTATCTAATGTGTGTCTCTATTCGTTACTCAATTTGAAAAATTCTGATTGGATTCAGGTATGTAAAAATTCATCTTCTCAAAGAAATTCACTGAGTTTTGATAGAATGGATTATCTGAAATTCAATCTAATTTTCACAGAAAACATGCCACTTTTAAACTACATTAAACAAGGTTTTTAAAGTCAGGCATTTATGTGTTTTGAAGCAATCTAAGAAGACTCACAATCAAATTATTTTTCTATGAAATATGCCCTAGATGATTATGATGATTATGGTTATTATTATGGCAGAGCAGAGGGTTTACTATTAAGTTGATCAAATTCCTATGCTGCATTATATAAATTCTAAGGAGCAAGTACATATTGTGTCACAAAGTGTCATTCATGAGTTATGATTGTAAATAATGGATTCTAATGGTGACCATGATGATGATTCAATCTAATGCCCTACATTAATAAAGAGCATAGAGGATAAGAAATATTGTTTGGGTAACATCCTTCACCCTACCCCACACCCGTGACCTAGAAGAAATTAGCCAGTAAAACCAAGGAAAAACTTATATGTAGATAAATTTATATAAACATACATTGGGAGATTTTTTTTAATGCCCCATGAAATTGTCCCTGCTGAACTGACCTTTATATTTAAACCTTTACAATAGCAGTATGCACAACTTCAGAGATTGTATTTTTTTTTTTATTGGTTGTTCAAAACATTACAAAGCTATTGACATATCATGTTTCATACATTAGATTCAGATAGAGCCCTAATATCCAGAGTATACAAAGAACTCAAAAAATTAAACAATAAGAAAACAAATAACCCAATCAACAAATGGGCCAAAGACCTAAATAGACACTTCTCAGAGGAGGACATACAATCAATCAACAAATATATGAAAAAATGTTCACCTTCTCTAGCAGTTAGAGAAATGCAAATCAAAACCACCCTAAGATACCATCTCACTCCAGTAAGATTGGCAGCCATTACGAACTCAGAGATTGTATTTTTAAATCCCTGAACATTTACGTTTAGTTTTTTCTTTTACACATCCACAGACCATGTATCGATTTTCCATAGTAAAATCTGCTGGAACTGCCTGTTATGTGGAATTTTATATCTTTTTTTGAAAACATCTAGATATCTACCTATAAAAGAGATTGTCATATTGATCTTTTTGATACGGGAGTTAAAAGGAAGTACATGTCACTGATTTCTAAATGACTTGAAGTTCATCCAGGTAGTTGATAGAGAAAACAGAGAACGTAAGAAATGTCAAGTACATGTAGCTTCCAGCTCCATTTCAAAGTTGATTTATTGTAAATCAATGCTAATAAGGTAACCTCTTGTTTAGAGAAATTATTTAGAGAAAGCGATACCTACAACTGAACTAGATAGTGTGGTGTTTTTAGTCATTTCTGGATAAACTTTTACTACAATTTTCGTGAACACCAAGTATCACAAGAATCCCTACTTTCTCCATTTCCTTCTCTACTTTCTCTTCTCCTGGGGGATTTCATATTCACCCTTTGCTGTAACAGTTGCCTTCAAGACAATTACTCCTAAATCCACACCTGCAGTTCTAGACTGTCGGTGAAGGGCTTTTCCACGTGATTATCCCACAGATAACTCAAATTCAACATTACTCGCATCAAATCCACTAAAGCCTCCTCTATATCTGCTATTCCTCACATATTCCTGTTTTCCTGAGTGATCCCAACAGCTAGCCAGCCTGCCCAAACTTATTTGTTGTCTTTACTGTTACCTCTTCAACTAGGACTTTAAAGTTCTCCATATTCTTCTCCATGAGGGCTTCAGAGATTTTCTCCCACCTTCAACACAGCACGTCTTCAGATACAGACCACTTCATTTTGATCTTGTTTTAGCACTCAGATCACTCTTTTGAACTAAACAGGTGTGTCTAAAACCTGGGGAACCAGGTTTCACAGTTACCGACCCCTGCTCCTTGGACTCACACACACAATTTTATGAGTCGGTCTATCTGCGTGTTCTAGACCTAGAGATCTGATGATTTTCTAAAACCCAGTCTATCTCCCTCCAGATGTCCCTGTTTTCAGTCTGCACTCACCTGAAAGAGATTTATAGTCCCCTATTGTTGATACTCTGCAATCATTGATGTCCATGCTCATACCCAAGCCTGGCTTCCAGAGACACACCTGGGCTCTCTGGTGGCCCATGGCATGGTGGGGGGTGGTTTAAGAGCATAAAGACCCAGAGGGCTATAGACATAAGATGTTTGTATTTTTTCTTTCTCCATGGATTCCACCATAGGCTCCCAGGAAGATAGGGAAGTATTCTGAGAAAGTGTCTTTAATGGTATCATTTCTTGGATAGGTGGAGGGACAAAGAGCAGCAACAGCAGCCAAAACTCCTTCCAGACCCATTTCCTGATTTTTTGCATAAAACAAAAGCTGTAATCTTCAGGGGCAAGAGTAACAGAAACTGTTACATTATGACACTCAAAGGAAAACCTTTGCAGCTATGGAAAGGAACAGGCTGAAATGTCTAACATTGGGAGGAATATGAACTAGGCTCAGCCATATTGCTAGAAAATGAGTCACTGTGAAGGCCATATCCCTGTTACTGAGTTTACAGTACTTAAGGCAGGGCTTCCTGGAAACATCAGAAATCCCTTCTCTGTTTCCCCGTAGTCCACTAACATGCACAGTGTTAGGAGGGAGATACTGCAGATTCAATGAGACACAGGGGTTGATAGCTGGTTGTGTATTTTGACCAAGTCTCCATTTATTCTTACAAAAGAGCACCCATGCAAACGTCTGTGAGAAGTTATGCTCTCTCTAAAGTCACTCCTATACGTCTCTTTCCAGAGTCCAGGCATCTCTGTATACGATATTATTTGCCATGTTGCTGCAGATTAACAAGCCTGTTTGGGGTGCTCTCAGTCCATTCTCGTCATGGTCTCTTTTTCTCTGTTTTGTAGCTATGATACCATTGGAAATGAGCAATCAATCATTTGTCACTGAATTCATCTTCTTGGGATTTTCCAACCACTCCAACCTACAGGGCTGGTTCTTTCTGCTCTTTCTGGTCATTTACCTGACTACTCTTCTGGGGAACATGCTCATAATAGTGGCCACCAGGGTCAGTCTTGCTCTCCACACTCCAAAGTACTTTTTCCTCAGCAATTTGAGCTTCTTGGACATCTGCTAAACATCCACCACCCTCTCAGTACTGCTGGTGAAGTTCTTTTGGGAAAAGAAGGCCATTTCTCATAGAGGCTGCCTTTTCCAGATCTTCTTCTTGGTGACAAGTGCTGGCACAGAAGGCTTCTTACTAGCTGTGTGGCCAGTATGACTGCTGTGTGGCCACCTGCCGTCTTCCTCAGTACACAGTCATCATGAGTGTGAAGGTCTGTGTTGGCCTGGTGACTGGGTGCTGGCTGTGTGGGCTGGTGAATTTGATCACACACACGGTGATGGCCATCACACTCACTCTGTGTGGGCCCCACCAGATCAGCCAGATACCTGCTCAGACACCTCTGTCAACGAGTCTGCACTCTACGTTGTCAGTGCCACCATGGGCCTGAGCCCCTGCCTCTTCACTGCAGGCTCCTATGCACTCATTATGGCGGCCATCCTGGGGATTCCCTCTGCCCAGGACATGAGGAAGGCCTTCTCTACCTGTGCGTCCCCCCTCACTGTCATGGTGGTCTTCTATGAAACAGCCAACTTCCACTATGAAAGGCCTAGAGAAGGCTGGACATGGACACCCTGGTCTCTGTGCTCTTCTGTGTGGTGAGCCCATGTTTAGCCCCGTCA
This sequence comes from Ictidomys tridecemlineatus, assembly GCF_052094955.1. Taxonomy (NCBI): domain Eukaryota; kingdom Metazoa; phylum Chordata; class Mammalia; order Rodentia; family Sciuridae; genus Ictidomys; species Ictidomys tridecemlineatus. Next base: position 7,143 of record NW_027522324.1, read on the forward strand.
TTCACAGCCTGAGAAGCAACGAGGTCCAGAGTGCCCTGAGGAAGCTGGCTGGAGGGTGTGCATCCCTTTGCACGATCAAAGTCTAGACAAATCTTCCAACTGGAGTATACAGTCTTCTGAAAAAAAGATGCCTCCCAGAGACTTGTAGGCACCTGGTTAGAGAGTCTGTGTCTGGAACTTTAACTCCAACTTCCGCTTTTAAAATCTCTGAGACTTCTTCTCTCCTCTCTTTTCACAAACACCCTTTTCCCACTATCAGGTTTAAGTGTGTCAAACACCTTGTGTGGGTGTTCAGCACCATCTCTGTCCTTCTGTGTTCTCCCCACACCAGAGGGACAGAAAGTACGAGAACCTCGTTTCCCACACTTCCCCGATTGCAGACCTGCATTTTAAGAGGTTCTGTCAAGATCAGCTAAACACTAGGCAGAGAGGAAGAAAGGAAAGGAAGAAAGCGGATTCTTTTGGATCCCATAGAAGCATCAGCAAACCAGCCCTGTAGAGGCAGGAACTAATCTCCTTGGTGCCAGGAGCTTTGTGTTCAGGTTTCTAGACATCTGTTCCTGAATGTGGGTCACAGTAGCGTGGAATGAGCGTCTCTTTCCAGGGAAGCTAGGGTTTCCATATATGGGGTGGTGTCACCTGCCCTATTTTCCTTTTTTCTTCCAGATCTCTTAACCGTTTTATAACTTTTTTCTGTGGCAACTTCCTCTACCCTAAGTCATCAGGAGTCGTTCTTCATCTCTACCTGACCACTGTGGCACTGAGCACAATAGTGGTTTACATCAGAGATGGTTCTAGATAACAGATCTGAGAAGGTAGGTTGGATGTCTGACCTGAGGGAATTGAATATGTTGATGGTGTCACAGCCCATGGGAAAGGAGACCTGATAATTCCTGCTGTGCAATGACCCAACAGAGACTTTAAGTTATCGTGGCCTGAAATCAAATGTCTATGGAAAACTGAGCTTTGGAATAACACCATCGACCTTTAGGGTGGGAATGAACATTACAACATGACTACAGACTGCTGTTACTGACTGGAGTGGGAGACTTACAGAAAGAAAATGATAGGTCCAAGCATTATATTCCTCCTTCAAGTCAGGTTCAGATAATGAGAAATATTTTCTCTCTGGAAACTGATAAAGGTTAATATCAGAATAAAACATCCAATTCTTCAAATTGAAGAAGTACAAAGAAAATTATAAATCCACAATTTCTCCAGGTCTCTCTTATGTCAGTTAGGACATTAATGGGGGAATGATTGAGACCCTGTTAATTAGAATGGCAAAATACCAGTGGAATTAGACAAATCTCAGAGCCTTGAACCCTGAAATCTCCATTAACCCTCTTTGCTGTCAGAAGCAGCCCTTTCTCCCCCGAGGGGACTAGCTTTCCCTAAATTGAAGACCCTATGGTTACTCTACCTGGGCAGTTGTCTTTTTTTTTTTTAAGAGAGAGTGAGAGAGGAGAGGAGAGGAGAGGAGGGGGGAGAGAGAGAGAGAGAGAGAGAGAGAGAGAGAGAGAGAGAGAGAGAGAGAGAGAGAAAATTTTTAATATTCATTTTCTAGTTCTCGGCGGACACAACATCTTTGTTGGTATGTGGTGCTGAAAATCGAACCCGGGCCGTACGCGTGCCAGGCAAGCGCAATACTGCTTGAGCCACTTCCCCAGCCCAATTGTCTTTAAGATGCTCATCCATCATCTCACATTGTCACCAGACTCTTAATTGGGGTCTGATCTTAGAACGCCTCAGGTAAGAGTATAAAATATAGCCCAGGAGAATATAAGAGTCACACCAAAATAAAAGGTAAATATTTTACTCTATTTTGTTAATAGGAGCCTTAATAATATATAAGAGAATTTGTTTGAGTCTTCTAGACCAAAGAAGTCATTACATTTTGCTGGATAATATTTAATGCAGTAACAGGGACGTAATCACCAGAAATGTTAGGGCCAAGAATTTTTTTGAGCCATGGGGAGTTGCTATTAGACTGTCTTTGGTTGATGGACTGAAATCTGGACTCAGTGTTTGCTTAAGTTCAATGACCAATATGATCCTGGAATAATGGAGAGGATGGTGATCAGAAATATATAAGATATTGGATGGCGTGTTATGTGACCCCTTCCCTGGCATCACAGCTGGATCTGGAGAAGGGCCTTGAGCACCAGCCTTCGCCAAGGCCTCGTGGACATGCGTTCAGAAGGCAGCACCAGATCCTTGTGAAACCCACAGCTGCTGTCTTCGGCAGCCTGGGAAGACATTAACAGATAGCATTGTTGAAACTGGCTTCCTGATTTCAGTGAGAATAAGGGGACCCTGAAGTAGAAGAGGCCATGTGGTGGAGCAGTGATCAGAACATTTGAATTTGAAGAGATTTTTGACAGTGGTAAATGATCGTGGTATTTATAGATGGGAAAAAATGGGCACCCTCCTAGAATAGTGCCTGTCCCATGTAATGTGAAACTCTTCTTTTCACACTTCATTGGTGCATTGTAGTAGTCTATAATGGTGGGATTTGCTGACACATATAAAAACATGCACACAAAATAACCGTGAACTTTGGCCAATATCATTCCAATATTTGCCTTTTCCTCACTTCCTCCCCTGGTGCCTTGACTCTACTGATCTTCCTTCAACTTTCATGATGAGACTCCCTTCCCAACTTTCTTTCCTATTCCCCCTCTAGCTTTAACAGAGGAAAAACATACAGCCCTTAACTTTCTGAGTTGCTTATTGCCCTTAATGTTCTGAAGATCCATCCATCTTCCAGCATGACATAATTTCGTTCTTCTTTATGGCTGAATGAAATTCCAGTATGCATATACCAGATGTACTTTATCCATTCGTCCACTGATGTCACCTCGGCTGGTTCATGGGCATGTATGTGTCATTATAGTATGATGACTTCGATCCGCTGTGATAAACACCAAGCAGAGGCAGAGCTGGGTCGCAGGGTGGTCCATGGCTACTCCTGAGGAGCCTCCATCCCGATTTCCGTGGTGGTTTTGCTGATTTACATGACTACCAACAGGGTGAGAGTGCTCCTTTCTCTCCAATTTTCTCCTTGTCACCCTGGTTTCTGTTTGTATTCTTGGTGGTTGCCTTTGTCAATGAAGTGAGATAAAATCTCAGGGTAGTCTTGACTTGCAAGTATTTTCATATATTTGTTGGCTACTCACATATTTTCTTCTAAGATGTGGCTGTTTAGTTCATTTAGTTTCCCATTTGGTAATTGGGTTATTTGATAATTGGGTTATTTAATAATTGTGGGTTTGATGTTAAGTTTTTTGAGTTTTTTATTAATATTCTGAATATTCATCCTCTTTTAGAAGAGCCCCTCATAAAGATTTTCTCCCTTTCCGTAGGTTCTCTCTTCATATTCTAATTGTCTCCTTTGCTGTGCAGAACCTTCTTAATTTGATACCATCCTATTAGCTAACTTTTGGTGTTATCTCCTGAGATTTGGCATCCTATTGAGAGTGTCATTGCCTCTGCCTGTACGTTGGAGTATTGACTTTGTTATTTCCTAGAAACTGCATAATTTCTGGTCTAGTGCCTGAGTCTTATATGCATTTTGAGTTGATTTTTTGCAGGGTGAGCGATAGTTCAGGTCTCATTCTTCTGCATTTGGACAGAGGTGCAGAAGTACTGTTTCAGAGAGTATATGTTAATGACTGGGGTGCAGAAGGACTGTTGCAGAGAGCAGATGTTGGAGTCTGGGGTTCAGAATGACTGTTTCAGAGTGCAGAGGTTGCAGACTTGGGTGAAGAAGGACTCTTAAGGAGAGCAGAGGTTGGAGACTGATGTGCAGAAGAACTGTTACGGAGAGGAGAGTTTGAAGACTGTGGTGCAGAAGGACTGATACAGAACGCAGAGGTTGGAGACTAGGGTGCAAAAAGACCATTACAGAGTGCAGAAGTTGGAGACTTTGGTAAAGAAGGACTGTTACAGAGAGCAAGATTGGAAATTGGGGAGCAGAAGGACTTTTTCAGAGAACAGAGGTTGGAGACGGGGTTGCAGCAGGACCATTAAAGAAAGCAGAGGTTTGTGACTTGGTTAGAGAAGGAATGTTACAGAGAGCAGAGTTTGAAAACTGGGGTGCAAAAAGACCTTACAGAGAACAGAGGTTGGAGACTGGGGTGCAGAAGGAGTGTTAAGGAGAGGAGACATTGGAGATTGGGGTGCAGAAGGATCGTTTCAGAGAGCAGAGATTGGAGACTGGGGTGCAGAAAGACGGTTGCAGAGAGCAGAGTTTAGAGACTGAGTGCAGAAAAACTGTTACAGAGAGCCGAGTTTGATGAGTGAGGTGCAGAAGGATCGTTGAAGACAGCAGAAGTTGGAGACGGAGTTGCAGAAGAATAGTTGCAGAGAGCAGAGGTGGAGACTGGGCTGCAGAAGGATCATTACAGAGAGAGAGGTGGGAGACTGGGGTGCAGAAGGACTGTTACAGAGAGAACAGGTTAAAGACTGGGGTGAAGAAGGAATGTTGCAGAAAGCAGAGGTTGGAGACTGGGGTGCAGAAAAACTGTTGCAGAGAGCAGAGTTTGAAGACTGAGATGAAGAAGGACTGTTACACAGAGAAGACGTTGGAGATTGGGATGAAGAATTATGATACAGAAAGCTGAGGTGGGAGCCTGGGGTGCAGAAGGACCGTTAAAGAGAGCAGAGGTTGGAGACTGGCGTGCAGAAGGAGTGTTTCAGACAGCAGAGTTTTGAGAGTGGGGTGCAGAAGGCCTGCTACAGAGAGCAGAGGTTGGAGACTAGGTTGCAGAAGGACTGTTATAGAGAGCAGACTTTTGAGGCTGGGTTGAAGAGGGACTGTTATAGAGAGCAGAGTTTTGAGGCTGGCTTGCAGAAGGATCTTACAGAGAGCAGAGGTTGGTGACTGAGGTGCAGGATGACTGTTACAGAGAGCAGTGGTTGGAGACTGGTGTGCAGAAGGATTGTGCAGAGAGCAGATGTTTCAGACTGAGGTGCAGAAGGACTGTTACAGAGAGCATAGGATGGAGACTGAGGTGCAGAAGAACGGTTACAGAGAGCAGAGTTTGTTGACTAAGGTGCAGAAGGACTGTTACAGAAAGCAGAGTTTGAAAATTGGGGTGCAGAGGGACCGTTACAGAGAGCAGTGTTTGTAGACTGCGGTATACAAAGACTGTTACAGAGAGCAAAGGTTGGAGAATATGGTGCAGAAGGGCTGTTACAGAGAGCAGAAGTGGGAGACTGGGGTGCATAAGGACTGTTACACAGAGCAGAGGTTGAAGACTGTGGTGTAGAAGGACTGTTGCAGAGAGCAGAGATTAGAGACTTGGGTGCAGAAGGATTGTTAAAGAGAGCAGAGGTTGGATAATGGGGTTTAGAAAGACTGTAGCAGAGAGCAGGGGTTGGAGACTAAGGTGCAGAGGGACAGTTACACATAGCATAGGTTGGAGATTGGGGTGCAGAAGGACTGAAACATAAAGCAAAGATTGGAGACTCGGGTGTATAAGTACCCTTACAGAGATCAGAGTTTTGAGACTGAGGTGCAGAAGGACCATTGCAGAGAGCAGAGGTGGAGACAGAGGTGCAGAAGGATTGTTACAGAGAGCAAAGTTTGGATACTGGGGTTCAGAAGGACTGTTGCAGATAGCAGAGTTTGGAGAATGGGATGAAGAAGGACTGTTGCAGGGAGCAGGTGATGGAGACTTGGTTGCAGAATGACTGTTGCAGAGAGCAGAATTTGGAGACTGGTGTTCAGAAGGACTAATACAGAAAGCAGAGGTTGGAGATTGTGGTGCAGAAGGACCGTTGCAGAAAGCAGAGTTCGAAGACTGCAATAAAGGAGGACTGTTACAGAGAGCAGAGGTTGGAGAATGGTTTATATAAGTACTGTTTAGAGTGCAGATTTCGGAGACTGGGGTTCAGAAGAACTATTACAGAGAGCAAAGTTTGGAGACTGGGGTGCAGAATTACTGATACAGAAAGCAGATGTTGAGACTGGGTGCAGAAAGACCGTTACTGAGAGCAGAGGTTGGAGACTGTGGTACAGAAGGACTGTTGCAGGTGAGCAGAGTTTAGAGAATGGGGTGCAGAAGGATTGTTACAGAGAGCAGATGTTTGAAAATGGGGTGCAGAAGTAAGGGTGAAGAGTTCAGAGGTTGAAGACAGAGGTGTAGAAGGACTGTTACAGAGAGTAGAGGTTCGAAACCGTGGTTCAGAAGGATTTATACAGAAAGCAGAGGTTTGAGACTGGGGTGCAGAAGGACCATTACAGAGAGCACAGGTTGGAGATTGCGGTACAGAAGGACTGTTACAGAGAGCAGAGGTTGGAGACTGGGGAGTAGAAGGACTGATGCAGAGAAAAGTTGTTGGAGACTGGGTTCTAGCAGGACCATTCAAGAAAGTAGAGGTTGTAGACTGGGTTGGAGAAGGAATGTTACAGAGAGCAGAGTTTGGAAACTGGGGTGCAGAACGACCTTACAGAGAAGAGACGTTGGAGACTGCAGTGCAGAAGAAGTGTTGAGGAGAGGAGATGTTGGAAACTGGGGTGCAGAAGGACTGTTGCAGAGAGCAGATGTTGTAGACTGGGGTGCATAGGGATCATTGAGAGAGCAGAGGTTGGAGACATGGGTGCAGAAGGACAGTTGCCGAGAGCAGAAGTTGGATTCTGAGGTGCAGAAAAACAGTTAAAGAGAGCAGAGGTTGGAGACTGGGGTGCAGAAGGATCGTTGAAGAGAGGAGAGATTGGAGACTGGGCTGCAGAAGGATCGTTAAAGAGATAAGAGGTGGGAGACTGCGGTGCAGAAGAACTGTTACAGAGAGCACAGGTTGGAGACTTGGATGGAGAAGAACTGTTACAGAGAACAGAGGTTGGAGATTGCAGTGCAGAAGGAGTGTTGAGGAGAGGAGATGTTGGTAACTGGGGTGCAGAAGGAATGTTTCAGAAAGCAGAGGTTGGAGACTGTGGTGTAGAAGGACTGTTGCAGAGAGCAGAAGTTGGAGACTGAGATGTAGAAGGACTGTTACACAGAGCAGACGTTGGAGACTGGGGTGAAGAATTATGATACAGAAAACAGAGGTGTTAGACTGGGATGCAGAAGGACCGTTACAGAGAGCAGAGGTTGCAGACTGGCGTGCAGAAGGACTGTTTCAGAGAGCAGAGTTTAGAGACTGGGGTGCATAAGGCCTGCTACAGAGAGCAGAGGTTGGAGACTGGGTTGCAGAAGGACTGTTATAGACAGCAGAGTTTTGAGGCTGGGTTGAAGAAGGATCTTACAGAGAGCAATGGTTGGTGACTGTAGGGCAGGACGAATGTTAAAGTGAGCAGTGATTGAAGACTGGGGTGCAGAAGAATAGTGCAGAGAGCAGAGGTATCAGACTGAGGTGTAGAAGGACTGTAACAGAGAGCAGAGTTTGGAGACTGAAGTGCAGCAGGACTGTTACAGAGAGCAGAGTTTGGTCACTGAGGTGCAGAAGGACTGTAACAGAAAGCAGATTTTGGTAATTGGGGTACAGAGGGACCATTACAGAGAGCAGAGGTTGGAGACTGCGGTACAGAAAGACTATAACAGAGAGCAGAGGTTGGAGTATATAGTGCAGAAGGACTGTTACAGAGAGCAGAGTTTGAAGACTGGGGTGCAGAAGGATTGTTACATAGAGCAGAGTTTGAAGACTGGGGTGTAGAAGGACTGTTGCAGAGAGTAGAGGTTGGAGACTTAGGTAAAGAACGACTGTTGCAGAGAGCAGAATTTGGAGACTGAGGTGCAGAAGGACTTTTGAGGAGAGGAGACTTTGGAGACTAGGGTGCAGAAGTATCCTTGCAGAGAGAAGAGGTTGGAGACTGAGGTGCAAAAAGACTGTTACAGAGAGCAGAGGTTGGAGACTGGCGTACAGAAGGCCTGTTAGTGGGAGAGCAGAGTGTGGAAAGGTTTCCAGAAGGACTGTTACAAATCACAGAGTTTGGAGACTGGGTGTAAGAAGGATCTAACAGAGACCAGATGTTGGGGATCCAGGTGCAGAAGTGAGTGTTACAGAGAGTAGTGGTTCGAGACTGATGAGCAAAAGGATCGTAGCAGAGAACAGCATTTTAAGACTGAGGTGCGCAGAAGCACTGTTGCAGAGACCACAGTTTGGAGACTGGGGTGCAGAAGGACTGTTGCAGAGACCAGATGTTGGAGGCTGAGGAGCAGAATTATTGTTACAGAGAGCAGAGTTTGGAGACTGGGTTGCAGAAGTACTGTTACAGCGAGCAACATTTGGAGACTGGTGTGCACAAGGATCTTGCAGAGAGCAAGAGGTTTGAGACTGGGGGCAGAAAAAAATTGTTGTAGAGAGCAGATGTTGGAGGACTGGGGTTCAGAAGGATCTTTACAGATAGTAGAGGTTTGGAGACTGCGGTGTAGAAGGCCTCTTACAGAGAGCAGATTTGGAGACTGGTGTGCACAAGGCCTGTTACAGAGAGCAGAGTTTGGAGATGGGGTGCAGAAGGACTGTTACAGAGAGCAGAGTTTGCAGACTGGGTTTCAGAAGGGTCTTACAGAGAGATGAGGTTGACGACTGAGGTACAAGAATGACTGTTGCAGAGAGCACACATTGGAGACTGGGGTGCAGAAGGATCGTTGGGGAGAGCAGAGTATAGAGACTGGGGTGTAGATGGACTGTTTTAGAGAGCAGAGGTTAAAGTCTGGGGAGTAAAAAGACTGTTTTCAGAGAGCAGATGTTGGAGACTTGTTTGCAGAAAGACTGGTTTATAGAGCAGAGATTGGAGACTGAGGTACAGAAGAAACTGTTACAGAGACCAGAGTTTGGAGACTGGGCTGCAGATGGATTATTGCAGAGAGCAGAGTTTTCAGACTGAGGTACAAAAGAACTTTTGCAGAGAGAAGATGTTGGAGACTGGGGTTCACAAAAACTGTTGCAGAGAGCAGAGGTTGGAGACTGGTGTGCAGAAGGATCTTTGCAGAGAGCAGAGGTTAGAGAATGAGGTGCAGAAGGATCGTTGCAGAAAGCACAGGTTGGAGACTGCGGTGCAGAAGGAATGTTGTAGAGAGCAGTATTTGGAGACTTGTGTGGAGAAGGACTGTTGCAGAAAGTAGAGGTTTGAGACTTTAGGTGCAGAAAGACTGTTACATTGAGCAGAGTTTTGAGACTGGTGTGCAGTTTGGAGACTGGGGAGGAGGAATGAATTGCAGAGAGCAGATGTTGGAGACTGGGGTGCAAAAAAAAAAAACTACGGCAGAGAGCAGAGGATGGAGTCAGTGGTGCAGAAGGACTGTTTCAGAGAACAGATGTGCAGAGTGAGTTGCAGAAGGACTGTTACAGAGGGCAGATTTTGGAGACTGTGGTGCAAAACGCCTCATACAGAAAGCAGATGTTGGGTACTGGGGTGCATAAGGACCCTACGGAGAACAGAGGTTGCAGATAGTGGTACAGAAGGACTGTTACAGAGAGAGAGGTTGAAGACTGGGGTGCAGAAGTACTGAATGTAGAGAACAGATGTTGGAGACTGGGGTGCAGAAATATTGTTTGGGCGAGCAGAGAAAGAAGACTGGATTGTAGAAGGACTCTTGCAGAGAGCAGATGTTGGAGACTGGGTTCACAAGGACTGTTGCAGTGAGCAGAGGTTTGAGACTGCGGTGCCAAAGGATCTTTGCAGAGAGCAGAGCTTGGAGACTGAGGTGCAGAAGGATTGTTGAGTAGAGCAGAGGTTTTGAGACTGGGGTGCAGAAGGATCATTACAGAGAGCTGAGTTTGGAGACTAGCGTGCAGAAGGAATGTTGCAGAGAGCAGAGGTTGGAGACTTGGGTGCAGAAGGACTGTTGCAGAAAGCAGAGTTGGAGACTGAGGTGGCAGAAAAACTGTTACATTGAGCAGAGGTTGGAGACTGGGTTGCAGAAGGACTGATAAAGAAAGCAGATGTTGGAGTTCTGGGGTGCAGAAGGACCTTTA
>NW_027522325.1:0-16981 GCF_052094955.1 Ictidomys tridecemlineatus
TGAAATCTCAGCACACACTTTTTCACCCAATCTTGATGAAACTTTCAGGTAATGATCAGTACACCAATCCCACTTGGCTCGCCAAATTTCGTTCTTCTAGGTGAAACCGTTCGTTGGCAGTAACCGGTTTCATTTTGAGGTTTCACTCTGTTTTCTCCTATAGGGATACATGTATTTGGAACTCTAAATCAAACACGGTTTTTGCTAGCTCTTTGAAACTTGACACCATAAAGCAGTTTCAAGTTCTATCTCTATGGTTTGTTTGCTGTTGATGTAGCCCTAAGCAGAGACTGGCGAGAATCACTTTCATGCAAAGGGCCTGCCAAGCTTCCAAAAAACTACGAGTTGCCTGAAATCTCAGCACACACTTTTTCACCCAATCTTGATGAAACTTTCAGGTAATGATCAGTACACCAATCCCACTTGGCTCGCCAAATTTCGTTCTTCTAGGTGAAACCGTTCGTTGGCAGTAACCGGTTTCATTTTGAGGTTTCACTCTGTTTTCTACTATAGGGATACATGTATTTGGAACTCTAAATCAAACACGGTTTGTGCTAGCTCTTTGAAACTTGACACCATAAAGTAGTTTCAAGTTCTATCTCTATGGTTTGTTTGCTGTTGATGTAGCCCTAAGCAGAGACTGGCGAGAATCACTTTCATGGAAAGGGCCTGCCAAGCGTCCAAAAAACTACGAGTTGCCTGAAATCTCAGCACACACTTTTTCACCCAATCTTGATGAAACTTTCAGGTAATGATCAGTACACCAATCCCACTTGGCTCGCCAAATTTCGTTCTTCTAGGTGAAACCGTTCGTTGGCAGTAACCGGTTTCATTTGGAGGTTTCACTCTGTTTTCTCCTATAGGGATACATGTATTTGGAACTCTAAATCAAACACTGTTTGTGCAAGCTCTTTGAAACTTGACACCATAAAGCAGTTTCAAGTTCTATCTCTATGGTTTGTTTGCTGTTGATGTAGCCCTAAGCAGAGACTGGAGAGAATCACTTTCATGGAAAGGGCCTGCCAAGCTTCCAAAAAACTACGAGTTGCCTGAAATCTCAGCACACACTTTTTCACCCAATCTTGATGAAACTTTCAGGTAATGATCAGTACACCAATCCCACTTGGCTGGTCAAATTTCGTTCTTCTAGGTGAAACCGTTCGTTGGCAGTAACCGGTTTCATTTTGAGGTTTCACTCTGTTTTCTCCTATAGGGATACATGGAACTATAGGGATATTTGGAACTCTAAATCAAACACGGTTTGTGCTAGCTATTTGAAACTTGACACCATAAAGCAGTTTCAAGTTCTATCTCTATGGTTTGTTTGCTGTTGATGTAGCCCTAAGCAGAGACTGGCGAGAATCACTTACATGGAAAGGGCCTGCCAAGCTTCCAAAAAACTACGAGTTGCCTCAAATCTCAGCACACACTTTTTCACCCAATCTTGATGAAACTTTCAGGTAATGATCAGTACACCAATCCCACTTGGCTCGCCAAATTTCGTTCTTCTAGGTGAAACCGTTCGTTGGCAGTAACCGGTTTCATTTTGATGTTTCACTCTGTTTTCTCCTTTAGGGATACATGTATTTGGAACTCTAAATCAAACACGGTTTGTGCTAGCTCTTTGAAACTTGACACCATAAAGCAGTTTCAAGTTCTATCTCTATGGTTTGTTTGTTGTTGATGTAGCCCTAAGCAGAGACTGGCGAGAATCACTTTCATGGAAATGGCCTGCCAAACTTCCAAAAAACTACGAGTTGCCTGAAATCTCAGCACACACTTTTTCACCCAATCTTGATGAAACTTTCAGGTAATGATCAGTACACCAATCCCACTTGGCTCGCCAAATTTCGTTCTTCTAGGTGAAACCGTTCTTTGGCAGTAACCGGTTTCATTTTGAGGTTTCACTCTGTTTTCTCCAATAGGGATACATGTATTTGGAACTCTAAATCAAACACGGCTTGTGCTAGCTCTTTGAAACTTGACACCATAAAGCAGTTTCAAGTTCTATCTCTATGGTTTGTTTGCTGTTGAAGTAGCCCTAAGCAGAGACTGGCGAGAATCACTTTCATGGAAAGGGCCTGCCAAGCTTCCAAAAAACTACGAGTTGCCTGAAATCCCAGCACACACTTTTTCACCCAATCTTGATGAAACTTTCAGGTAATGATCAGTACACCAATCCCACTTGTCTCACCAAATTTCGTTCTTCTAGGTGAAACCGTTCGTTGGCAGTAACCGGTTTTATTTTGAGGTTTCACTCTGTTTTCTCCTTTAGGGATACATGTATTTGGAACTCTAAATCAAACACGGTTTGTGCTAGCTCTTTGAAACTTGACACCATAAAGCAGTTTCAAGTTCTATCTCTATGGTTTCTTTGCTGTTGATGTAGCCCTAAGCAGAGACTGGCGAGAATCACTTTCATGGAAAGGGCCTGCCAAGCTTCCAAAAAACTACGAGTTGCCTGAAATCTCAGCACACACTTTTTCACCCAATCTTGATGAAACTTTCAGGTAATGATCAGTACACCAATCCCACTTGGCTCGCCAAATTTCGTTCTTCTAGGTGAAACCGTTCGTTGGCAGTAACCGGTTTCATTTTGAGGTTTCACTCTTTTTTCTCCTATAGGGATACATGTATTTGGAACTCTAAATCAAACACGGTTTGTGCTAGCTCTTTGAAACTTGACACCATAAAGCAGTTTCAAGTTCTATCTCTATGGTTTGTTTGCTGTTGATGTAGCCCTAAGCAGAGACTGGCGAGAATCACTTTCATGGAAAGGGCCTGCCAAGCTTCCAAAAGACTACGAGTTGCCTGAAATCTCAGCACACACTTTTTCACCCAACCTTGATGAAACTTTCAGGTAATGATCAGTACACCAATCCCACTTGTCTCGCCAAATTTCGTTCTTCTAGGTAAAACCGTTCGTTGGCAGTAACCGGTTTCATTTTGAGGTTTCACTCTGTTTTCTCCTATAGGGATACATGTATTTGGAACTCTAAATCAAACACGGTTTGTGCTAGCTCTTTGAAACTTGACACCATAAAGCAGTTTCAAGTTCTATCTCTATGGTTTGTTTGCTGTTGATGTAGCCCTAAGCAGAGACTGGCGAGAATCACTTTCATGGAAAGGGCCTGCCAAGCTTCCAAAAAACTACGAGTTGCCTGAAATCTCAGCACACACTTTTTCACCCAATCTTGATGAAACTTTCAGGTAATGATCCGTACACCAATCCCACTTGGCTCGCCAAATTTCGTTTTTCTAGGTGAAACCGTTCGTTGGCAGTAACCGGTTTCATTTTGAGGTTTCACTCTGTTTTCTCCTATAGGGATACACGTATTTGGAACTCTAAATCAAACACGGTTTGTGCTAGCTCTTTGAAACTTGACACCATAAAGCAGTTTCAAGTTCTATCTCTATGGTTTGTTTGCTGTTGATGTAGCCCTAAGCAGAGACTGGCGAGAATCACTTTCATGGAAAGGGCCTGCCAAGCTTCCAAAAGACTACGAGTTGCCTGAAATCTCAGCACACACTTTTTCACCCAATCTTGATGAATCTTTCAGGTAATGATCAGTACACCAATCCCACTTGGCTCGCCAAATTTCGTTCTTCTAGGTGAAACCGTTCGTTGGCAGTAACCGGTTTCATTTTGAGGTTTCACTCTGTTTTCTCCTATAGGGATACATGTATTTGGAACTCTAAATCAAACACGGTTTGTGCTAGCTCTTTGAAACTTGACACCATAAAGCAGTTTCAAGTTCTATCTCTATGGTTTGTTTGCTGTTGATGTAGCCCTAAGCAGAGACTGGCGAGAATCACTTTCATGGAAAGGGCCTGCCAAGCTTCCAAAAAAGTACGAGTTGCCTGAAATCTCAGCACACACTTTTTCACCTAATCTTGATGAAACTTTCAGGTAATGATCAGTACACCAATCCCACTTGGGTCGCCAAATTTCGTTCTTCTAGGTGAAACCGTTCGTTGGCAGTAACCGGTTTCATTTTGAGGTTTCACTCTGTTTTCTCCTATAGGGATACATGTATTTGGAACTCTAAATCAAACACGGTTTGTGCTAGCTCTTTGAAACTTGACACCATAAAGCAGTTTCAAGTTCTATCTCTATGGTTTGTTTGCTGTTGATGTAGCCCTAAGCAGAGACTGGCGAGAATCACTTTCATGGAAAGGGCCTGCCAAGCTTCCAAAAAACTACGAGTTGCCTGAAATCTCAGCACACACTTTTTCACCCAATCTTGATGAAACTTTCAGGTAATGATCAGTACACCAATCCCACTTGGCTCGCCAAATTTCGTTCTTCTAGGTGAAACCGTGCATTGGCAGTAACCGGTTTCATTTTGAGGTCTCACTCTGTTTTCTCCTAGAGGGATACATGGAACTATAGGGATATTTGGAACTCTAAATCAAACACGGTTTGTGATAGCTCTTTGAAACTTGACACCATAAAGCAGTTTCAAGTTCTATCTCTATGGTTTGTTTGCTGTTGATGTAGCCCTAAGCAGAGACTGGCGAGAATCACTTTCATGGAAAGGGCCTGCCAAGCTTCCAAAAAACTACGAGTTGCCTGAAATCTCCGCACACACTTTTTCACCCAATCTTGATGAAACTTTCAGGTAATGATCAGTACACCAATCCCACTTGGCTCGCCAAATTTCGTTCTTCTAGGTGAAACCGTTCGTTGGCAGTAACCGGTTTAATTTTGAGGTTTCACTTTGTTTTCTCCTATAGGGATACATGTATTTGGAACTCTAAATCAAACACGGTTTGTGCTAGCTCTTTGAAACTTGACACCATAAAGCAGTTTCAAGTTCTATCTCTATGGTTTGTTTGCTGTTGATGTAGCCCTAAGCAGAGACTGGCGAGAATCACTTTTATGGAAAGGGCCTGCCAAGCTTCCAAAAAACTACGAGTTGCCTGAAACCTCAGCACACACTTTTTCACCCAATCTTGATGAAACTTTCAGGTAATGATCAGTACCCCAATCCCACTTGGCTCGCCAAATTTCGTTCTTCTAGGTGAAACCGTTTGTTGGCAGTAACCGGTTTCATTTTCAGGTTTCACTCTGTTTTCTCCTATAGGGATACATGTATTTTGAACTCTAAATCAAACACGGTTTGTGCTAGCTCTTTGAAACATGACACCATAAAGCAGTTTCAAGTTCTATCTCTATGGTTTGTTTGCTGTTGATGTAGCCCTAAGCAGAGACTGGCGAGAATCACTTTCATGGAAAGGGCCTGCCAAGCTTCCAAAAAACTACGAGTTGCCTGATATCTCAGCACACACTTTTTCACCCAATCTTGATGAAACTTTCAGGTAATGATCAGTACACGAATCCCACTTGGCTCGCCAAATTTCGTTCTTCTAGGTGAAACCGTTAGTTGGCAGTAACCGGTTTCATTTTGAGGTTTCACTCTGTTTTCTCCTATAGGGATACATGTATTTGGAACTCTAAATCAAACACGGTTTGTGCTAGCTCTTTGAAACTTGACACCATAAAGCAGTTTCAAGTTCTATCTCTATGGTTTGTTTGCTGTTGATGTAGCCCTAAGCAGAGACTGGCGAGAATCACTTTCATGGAAAGGGCCTGCCAAGCTTCCAAAAAAATACGAGTTGCCTGAAATTTCAGCACACACTTTTTCACCCAATCTTGATGAAACTTTCAGGTAATGATCAGTACACCAATCCCACTTGGCTCGCCACATTTCGTTCTTCTAGGTGTAACCGTTCGTTGGCAGTAACCGGTTTCATTTTGAGGTTTCACTCTGTTTTCTCCTATAGGGATACATGTATTTGGAACTCTAAATCAAACACGGTTTGTGCTAGCTCTTTGAAACTTGACACCATAAAGCAGTTTCAAGTTCTATCTCTATGGTTTGTTTGCTGTTGATGTAGCCCTAAGCAGAGACTGGCGAGAATCACTTTCATGGAAAGGGCCTGCCAAGCTTCCAAAAAACTACGAGTTGCCTGAAATCTCAGCACACACTTTTTCACCCAATCTTGATGAAACTTTCAGGTAATGATCAGTACACCAATCCCACTTGGCTCGCCGAATTTCGTTCTTCTAGGTGAAACCGTTCGTTGGCAGTAACCGGTTTCATTTTGAGGTTTCACTCTGTTTTCTCCTATAGGGATACATGTATTTGGAACTCTAAATCAAACACGGTTTGTGCTAGCTCTTTGAAACTTGACACCATAAAGCAGTTTCAAGTTCTATCTCTATGGTTTGTTTGCTGTTGATGTAGCCCTAAGCAGAGACTGGCGAGAATCACTTTCATGGAAAGGGCCTGCCAAGCTTCCAAAAAACTACGAGTTGCCTGAAATCTCAGCACACACTTTTTCACCCAATCTTGATGAAACTTTCAGGTAATGATCAGTACACCAATCCCACTTGGCTCGCCAAATTTCGTTCTTCTAGGTGAAACCGTTCGTTGGCAGTAACCGGTTTCATTTTGAGGTTTCACTCTGTTTTCTCCTTTAGGGATACATATATTTGGAACTCTAAATCAAACACGGTTTGTGCTAGCTCTTTGAAACTTGACACCATAAAGCAGTTTCAAGTTCTATCTCTATGGTTTGTTTGCTGTTGATGTAGCCCTAAGCAGAGACTGGCGAGAATCACTTTCATGGAAAGGGCCTGCCAAGCTTCCAAAAAACTACGAGTTGCCTGAAATCTCAGCACACACTTTTTCACCCAATCTTGATGAAACTTTCAGGTAATGATCAGTACACCAATCCCACTTAGCTCACCAAATTTCGTTCTTCTAGGTGAAACCGTTCGTTGGCAGTAACCGGTTTCATTTTGAGGTTTCACTCTGTTTTCTCCTATAGGGATACATGTATTTGGAACTCTAAATCAAACACGGTTTGTGCTAGCTCTTTGAAACTTGACACCATAAAGCAGTTTCAAGTTCTATCTCTATGGTTTGTTTGCTGTTGATGTAGCCCTAAGCAGAGACTGGCGAGAATCACTTTCATGGAAAGGGCCTGCCAAGCTTCCAAAAAACTACGAGTTGCCTGAAATCTCCGCACACACTTTTTCACCCAATCTTGATGAAACTTTCAGGTAATGATCAGTACACCAATCCCACTTGGCTCGCCGAATTTCGTTCTTCTAGGTGAAACCGTTCGTTGGCAGTAACCGGTTTCATTTTGAGGTTTCACTCTGTTTTCTCCTATAGGAATACATGTATTTGGAACTCTAACTCAAACACGGTTTGTGCTAGCTCTTTGAAACTTGACACCATAAAGCAGTTTCAAGTTCTATCTCTATGGTTTGTTTGCTGTTGATGTAGCCCTAAGCAGAGACTGGCGAGAATCACTTTCATGAAAAGGGCCTGCCAAGCTTCCAAAAGACTACGAGTTGCCTGAAATCTCAGCACACACTTTTTCACCCAATCTTGATGAAACTTTCAGGTAATGATCAGTACACCAATCCCACTTGGCTCGCCGAATTTCGTTCTCTAGGTGAAACCGTTCGTTGGCAGTATCCGGTTTCATTTTGAGGTTTCACTCTGCTTTCTCCTATAGGGATACATGTATTTGGAACTCTAAATCAAACACGGTTTGTGCTAGCTCTTTGAAACTTGACACCATAAAGCAGTTTCAAGTTCTATCTCTATGGTTTGTTTGCTGTTGATGTAGCCCTAAGCAGAGACTGGCGAGAATCACTTTCATGGAAAGGGCCTGCCAAGCTTCCAAAAAACTACGAGTTTCCTGAAATCTCAGCACACACTTTTTCACCCATACTTGATGAAACTTTCAGGTAATGATCCGCACACCAATCCCACTTGGCTCGCCAAATTTCGTTTTTCTAGGTGAAACCGTTCGTTGGCAGTAACCGGTTTCATTTTGAGGTTTCACTCTGTTTTCTCCTATAGGGATACACGTATTTGGAACTCTAAATCAAACACGGTTTGTGCTAGCTCTTTGAAACTTGACACCATAAAGCAGTTTCAAGTTCTATCTCTATAATTTGTTTGCTGTTGATGTAGCCCTAAGCAGAGACTGGCGAGAATCACTTTCATGGAAAGGGCCTGCCAAGCTTCCAAAAGACTACGAGTTGCCTGAAATCTCAGCACACACTTTTTCACCCAATCTTGATGAATCTTTCAGGTAATGATCAGTACACCAATCCCACTTGGCTCGCCAAATTTCATTCTTCTAGGTGAAACCGTTCGTTGGCAGTAACCGGTTTCATTTTGAGGTTTCACTCTGGTTTCTCCTATAGGGATACATGTATTTGGAACTCAAAATCAAACACGGTTTGTGCTAGCTCTTTGAAACTTGACACCATAAAGCAGTTTCAAGTTCTATCTCTATGGTTTGTTTGCTGTTTATGTAGCCCTAAGCAGAGACTGGCGAGAATCACTTTCATGGAAAGGGCCTGCCAAGCTTCCAAAAAACTACGAGTTGCCTGAAATCTCAGCACACACTTTTTCACCCAATCTTGATGAAACTTTCAGGTAATGATCAGTACACCAATCCCACTTGGCTTGCCGAATTTCGTTCTTCTAGGTGAAACCGTTCGTTGGCAGTAACCGGTTTCATTTTGAGGTTTCACTCTGTTTTCTCCTATAGGGATACACGTATTTGGAACTCTAAATCAAACACGGTTTGTGCTAGCTCTTTGAAACTTGACACCATAAAGTAGTTTCAAGTTCTATCTCTATGGTTTGTTTGCTGTTGATGTAGCCCTAAGCAGAGACTGGCGAGAATCACTTTCATGGAAAGGGCCTGCCAAGCTTCCAAAAGACTACGAGTTGCCTGAAATCTCAGCACACACTTTTTCACCCAATCTTTATGAATCTTTCAGGTAATGATCAGTACACCAATCCCACTTGGCTCACCAAATTTCGTTCTTCTAGGTGAAACCGTTCGTTGGCAGTAACCGGTTTCATTTTGAGGTTTCACTCTGGTTACTCCTATAGGGATACATGTTTTTGGAACTCTAAATCAAACACGGTTTGTGCTAGCTCTTTGAAACTTGACACCATAAAGCAGTTTCAAGTTCTATCTCTATGGTTTGTTTGCTGTTGATGTAGCCCTAAGCAGAGACTGGCGAGAATCACTTCCATGGAAAGGGCCTGCCAAGCTTCCAAAAAACTACGAGTTGCCTGAAATCTCAGCACACACTTTTTCACCCAATCTTGATGAAACTTTCAGGTAATGATCAGTACACCAATCCCACTTGGCTCGCCACATTTCGTTCTTCTAGGTGAAACCGTTCGTTGGCAGTAACCGGTTTCATTTTGAGGTTTCACTCTGTTTTCTCCTATAGGGATACATGTATTTGGAACTCTAAATCAAACACGGTTTGTGCTAGCTCTTTGAAACTTGACACCATAAAGCAGTTTCAAGTTCTATCTCTATGGTTTGTTTGCTGTTGATGTAGCCCTAAGCAGAGACTGGCGAGAATCACTTTCATGGAAAGGGCCTGCCAAGCTTCCAAAAAACTACGAGTTGCCTGAAATCTCAGCACACACTTTTTCACCCAATCTTGATGAAACTTTCAGGTAATGATCAGTACACCAATCCCACTTGGCTCGCCAAATTTCGTTCTTCTAGGTGAAACCGTTCGTTGGCAGTAACCGGTTTCATTTTGAGGTTTCACTCTGTTTTCTCCTATAGGGATACATGTATTTGGAACTCTAAATCAAACACGGTTTGTGCCAGCTCTTTGAAACTTGACACCATAAAGCAGTTTCAAGTTCTATCTCTATGGTTTGTTTGCTGTTGATGTAGCCCTAAGCAGAAACTGGCGAGAATCACTTTCATGGAAAGGGCCTGCCAAGCTTCCAAAAAACTACGAGTTGCCTGAAATCTCAGCACACACTTTTTCACCCAATCTTGATGAAACTTTCAGGTAATGATCAGTACACCAATCCCACTTGGCTCGCCAAATTTCGTTCTTCTAGGTGAAACCGTTCGTTGGCAGTAACCGGTTTCATTTTGAGGTTTCACTCTGTTTTCTCCTTTAGGGATACATATATTTGGAACTCTAAATCAAACACGGTTTGTGCTAGCTCTTTGAAACTTGACAGCATAAAGCAGTTTCAAGTTCTATCTCTATGGTTTGTTTGCTGTTGATGTAGCCCTAAGCAGAGACTGGCGAGAATCACTTTCATGGAAAGGGCCTGCCAAGCTTCCAAAAAACTACGAGTTGCCTGAAATCTGAGCACACACTTTTTCACCCAATCTTGATGAAACTTTCAGGTAATGATCAGTACACCAATCCCACTTAGCTCACCAAATTTCGTTCTTCTAGGTGAAACCGTTCGTTGGCAGTAACCGGTTTCATTTTGAGGTTACACTCTGTTTTCTCCTATAGGGATACATGTATTTGGAACTCTAAATCAAACACGGTTTGTGCTAGCTCTTTGAAACTTGACACCATAAAGCAGTTTCAAGTTCTATCTCTATGGTTTGTTTGCTGTTGATGTAGCCCTAAGCAGAGACTGGCGAGAATCACTTTCATGGAAAGGGCCTGCCAAGCTTCCAAAAAACTACGAGTTGCCTGAAATCTCAGCACACACTTTTTCACCCAATCTTGATGAAACTTTCAGGTAATGATCAGTACACCAATCCCACTTGGCTCGCCGAATTTCGTTCTTCTAGGTGAAACCGTTCGTTGGCAGTAACCGGTTTCATTTTGAGGTTTCACTCTGTTTTCTCCTATAGGAATACATGTATTTGGAACTCTAACTCAAACACGGTTTGTGCTAGCTCTTTGAAACTTGACACCATAAAGCAGTTTCAAGTTCTATCTCTATGGTTTGTTTGCTGTTGATGTAGCCCTAAGCAGAGACTGGCGAGAATCACTTTCATGGAAAATGCCTGCCAAGCTTCCAAAAAACTACGAGTTGCCTGAAATCTCAGCACACACTTTTTCACCCAATCTTGATGAAACTTTCAGGTAATGATCAGTGCACCAATCCCACTTGGCTCGCCAAATTTCGTTCTTCTAGGTGAAACCGTTCGTTGGCAGTAACCGGTTTCATTTTGAGGTTTCACTCTGTTTTCTCCTATAGGGATACATGTATTTGGAACTCTAAATCAAACACGGTTTGTGCTAGCTCTTTGAAACTTGACACCATAAAGCAGTTTCAAGTTCTATCTCTATGGTTTGTTTGCTGTTGATGTAGCCCTAAGCAGAGACTGGCGAGAATCACTTTCATGGAAAGGGCCTGCCAAGCTTCCAAAAAAGTACGAGTTGCCTGAAATCTCAGCACACACTTTTTCACCCAATCTTGATGAAACTTTCAGGTAATGATCAGTACACCAATCCCACTTGGGTCTCCAAATTTCGTTCTTCTAGGTGAAACCGTTCGTTGGCAGTAACCGGTTTCATTTTGAGGTTTCACTCTGTTTTCTCCTATAGGGATACATGTATTTGGAACTCTAAATCAAACACGGTTTGTGCTAGCTCTTTGAAACTTGACACCATAAAGCAGTTTCAAGTTCTATCTCTATGGTTTGTTTGCTGTTGATGTAGCCCTAAGCAGAGACTGGCGAGAATCACTTTCATGGAAATGGCCTGCCAAGCTTCCAAAAAACTACGAGTTGCCTGAAATCTCAGCACACACTTTTTCACCCAATCTTGATGAAACTTTCAGGTAATGATCAGTACACCAATCCCACTTGGCTCGCCAAATTTCGTTCTTCTAGGTGAAACCGTGCATTGGCAGTAACCGGTTTCATTTTGAGGTTTCACTCTGTTTTCTCCTAGAGGGATACATGGAACTATAGGGATATTTGGAACTCTAAATCAAACACGGTTTGTGATAGCTCTTTGAAACTTGACACCATAAAGCAGTTTCAAGTTCTATCTCTATGGTTTGTTTGCTGTTGATGTAGCCCTAAGCAGAGACTGGCGAGAATCACTTTCATGGAAAGGGCCTGCCAAGCTTCCAAAAAACTACGAGTTGCCTGAAATCTCAGCACACACTTTTTCACCCAATCTTGATGAAACTTTCAGGTAATGATCAGTACACCAATCCCACTTGGCTCACCAAATTTCGTTCTTCTAGGTGAAACCGTTTGTTGGCAGTAACCGGTTTCATTTTGAGGTTTCACTCTGTTTTCTCCTATAGGGATACATGTATTTGGAACTCTAAATCAAACACGGTTTGTGCTAGCTCTTTGAAACTTGACACCATAAAGCAGTTTCAAGTTCTATCTCTATGGTTTGTTTGCTGTTGATGTAGCCCTAAGCAGAGACTGGCGAGAATCACTTTCATGGAAAGGGCCTGCCAAGCTTCCAAAAAACTACGAGTTGCCTGAAATCTCAGCACACACTTTTTCACCCAATCTTGATGAAACTTTCAGGTAATGATCAGTACACCAATCCCACTTGGCTCGCCACATTTCGTTCTTCTAGGTGAAACCGTTCGTTGGCAGTAACCGGTTTCATTTTGAGGTTTCACTCTGTTTTCTACTATAGGGATACATGTATTTGGAACTCTAAATCAAACACGGTTTGTGCTAGCTCTTTGAAACTTGACACCATAAAGCAGTTTTAAGTTCTATCTCTATGGTTTGTTTGCTGTTGATGTAGCCCTAAGCAGAGACTGGCGAGAATCACTTTCATGGAAAGGGCCTGCCAAGCTTCCAAAAAACTACCAGTTGCCTGAAATCTCAGCACACACTTTTTCACCCAATCTTGATGAAACTTTCAGGTAATGATCAGTACACCAATCCCACTTGGCTCGCCAAATTTCGTTCTTCTAGGTGAAACCGTTCGTTGGCAGTAACCAGTTTCATTTGGAGGTTTCACTCTGTTTTCTCCTATAGGGATACATGTATTTGGAACTCTAAATCAAACACGGTTTGTGCTAGCTCTTTGAAACTTGACACCATAAAGCAGTTTCAAGTTCTATCTCTATGGTTTGTTTGCTGTTGATGTAGCCCTAAGCAGAGACTGGCGAGAATCACTTTCATGGAAAGGGCCTGCCAAGCTTCCAAAAAACTACGAGTTGCCTGAAATCTCAGCACACACTTTTTCACCCAATCTTGATGAAACTTTCAGGTAATGATCAGTACACCAATCCCACTTGGATCGCCAAATTTCTTTCTTCTAGGTGAAACCGTTCGTTGGCAGTAACCGGTTTCATTTTGAGGTTTCACTCTGTTTTCTCCTATAGGGATACATGTATTTGGAACTCTAAATCAAACACGGTTTGTGCTAGCTCTTTGAAACTTGACACCATAAAGCAGTTTCAAGTTCTATCTCTATGGTTTGTTTGCTGTTGATGTAGCCCTAAGCAGAGACTGGCGAGAATCACTTTCATGGAAAGGGCCTGCCAAGCTTCCAAAAAACTACGAGTTGCCTGAAATCTCAGCACACACTTTTTCACCCAATCTTGATGAAACTTTCAGGTAATGATCAGGACACCAATCCCAGTTGGCTCGCCAAATTTCGTTCTTCTAGGTGAAACCGTTCGTTGGCAGTAACCGGTTTCATTTGGAGGTTTCACTCTGTTTTCTCCTATAGGGATACATGTATTTGGAACTCTAAATCAAACACGGTTTGTGCTAGGTCTTTGAAACTTGACACCATAAAGCAGTTTCAAGTTCTATCTCTATGGTTTGTTTGCTGTTGATGTAGCCCTAAGCAGAGACTGGCGAGAATCACTTTCATGGAAAGGGCCTGCCAAGCTTCCAAAAAACTACGAGTTGCCTGAAACCTCAGCACACACTTTTTCACCCAATCTTGATGAAACTTTCAGGTAATGATCAGTACACCAATCCCACTTGGCTCGCCAAATTTCGTTCTTCTAGGTGAAACCGTTCGTTGGCAGTAACCGGTTTCATTTTCAGGTTTCACTGTTTTCTCCTATAGGGATACATGTATTTGGAACTCTAAATCAAACACGGTTTGTGCTAGCTCTTTGAAACTTGACACCATAAAGCAGTTTCAAGTTCTATCTCTATGGTTTGTTTGCTGTTGATGTAGCCCTAAGCAGAGACTGGCGAGAATCACTTTCATGGAAAGGGCCTGCCAATCTTCCAAAAAACTACGAGTTTCGATATCTCAGCACACACTTTTTCACCCAATCTTGATGAAACTTTCAGGTAATGATCAGTACACGAATCCCACTTGGCTCGCCAAATTTCGTTCTTCTAGGTGAAACCGTTCGTTGGCAGTACGGGTTTCATTTTGAGGTTTCACTCTGTTTTCTCCTATAGGGATACATGTATTTGGAACTCTAAATCAAACACGGTTTGTGCTAGCTCTTTGAAACTTGACACCATAAAGCAGTTTCAAGTTCTATCTCTATGGTTTGTTTGCTGTTGATGTAGCCCTAAGCAGAGACTGGCGAGAATCACTTTCATGGAAATGGCCTGCCAAGCTTCCAAAAAAACTACGAGTTGCCTGAAATCTCAGCACACACTTTTTCACCCAATCTTGATGAAACTTTCAGGTAATGATCAGTACACCATCTCACTTGGCTCGCCAAATTTCGTTCTTCTAGGTGAAACCGTTCGTTGGCAGTAACCGGTTTCATTTTGAGGTTTCACTCTGTTTTCTCCTATAGGGATACATGTATTTGGAACTCTAAATCAAACACGGTTTGTGCTAGCTCTTTGAAACTTGACACCATAAGCAGTTTCAAGTTCTATCTCTATGGTTTGTTTGCTGTTGATGTAGCCCTAAGCAGAGACTGGCGAGAATCACTTTCATGGAAAGGGCCTGCCAAGCTTCCAAAAAACTACGAGTTTGCCTGAAATCTCAGCACACACTTTTCACCCAATCTTGATGAAACTTTCAGGTAAAGATCAGTACACCAATCCCACTTGGCTCGCCAAATTTCGTTCTTCTAGGTGAAACCTTTCGTTGGCAGTAACCGGTTTCATTTTGAGGTTTCACTCTGTTTTCTCCTATAGGGATACATGTATTTGGAACTCTAAATCAAACACGGTTTGTGCTAGCTCTTTGAAAATTGACACCATAAAGCAGTTTCAAGTTCTATCTCTATGTTTGTTTGCTGTTGATGTAGCCCTAAGCAGAGACTGGCGAGAATCACTTTCATGGAAAGGGCCTGCCAAGCTTCCAAAAAACTACGAGTTGCCTGAAATCTCAGCACACACTTTTTCACCCAATCTTGATGAAACTTTCAGGTAATGATCAGTACACCAATCCCACTTGGCTCGCCACATTTCGTTCTTCTAGGTGAAACCGTTCGTTGGCAGTAACCGGTTTCATTTTGAGGTTTCACTCTGTTTTCTCCTATAGGGATACATGTATTTGGAACTCTAAATCAAACACGGTTTGTGCTAGCTCTTTGAAACTTGACACCATAAAGCAGTTTCAAGTTCTATCTCTATGGTTTGTTTGCTGTTGATGTAGCCCTAAGCAGAGACTGGCGAGAATCACTTTCATGGAAAGGGCCTGCCAAGCTTCCAAAAAACTACGAGTTGCCTGAAATCTCAGCACCCACTTTTTCACCCAATCTTGATGAAACTTTCAGGTAATGATCAGTACACCAATCCAACTTGGCTCGCCAAATTTCGTTCTTTCTAGGTGAAACCGTTCGTTGGCAGTAACCGGTTTCATTTTGAGGTTTCACTCTGTTTTCTCCTATAGGGATACATGTATTTGGAACTCTATATCAAACACGGTTTGTGCCAGCTCTTTGAAACTTGACACCATAAAGCAGTTTCAAGTTCTATCTCTATGGTTTGTTTGCTGTTGATGTAGCCCTAAGCAGAAACTGGCGAGAATCACTTTCATGGAAAGGGCCTGCCAAGCTTCCAAAAAACTACGAGTTGCCTGAAATCTCAGCACACACTTTTTCACCCAATCTTGATGAAACTTTCAGGTAATGATCAGTACACCAATCCCACTTGCTCGCCAAATTTCGTTCTTCTAGGTGAAACCGTTCGTTGGCAGTAACCGGTTTCATTTTGAGGTTTCACTCTGTTTTCTCCTTTAGGGATACATATATTTGGAACTCTAAATCAAACACGGTTGTGCTAGCTCTTTGAAATTTGACACCATAAAGCAGTTCAAGTTCTATCTCTATGGTTTGTTTGCTGTTGATGTAGCCCTAAGCAGAGACTGGCGAGAATCACTTTCATGGAAAGGGCCTGCCAAGCTTCCAAAAAACTACGAGTTGCCTGAAATCTCAGCACACACTTTTTCACCCAATCTTGATGAAACTTTCAGGTAATGATCAGTTACACCAATCCCACTTGGCTCACCAAATTTCGTTCTTCTAGGTGAAACCGTTCGTTGGCAGTAACCGGTTTCATTTTGAGGTTTCACTCTGTTTTCTCCTATAGGGATACATGTATTTGGAACTCTAATCAAACACGGTTTGTGCTAGCTCTTTGAAACTTGACACCATAAAGCAGTTTCAAGTTCTATCTCTATGGTTTGTTTGCTGTTGATGTAGCCCTAAGCAGAGACTGGCGAGAATCACTTTCATGGAAAGGGCCTGCCAAGCTTCCAAAAAACTACGAGTTGCCTGAAATCTCAGCACACACTTTTTCACCCAATCTTGATGAAACTTTCAGGTAATGATCAGTACACCAATCCCACTTGGCTCGCCGAATTTCGTTCTTCTAGGTGAAACCGTTCGTTGGCAGTAACCGGTTTCATTTTGAGGTTTCACATCTGTTTCTCCTATAGGGATACATGTATTTGGAACTCTAACTCAAACACGGTTTGTGCTAGCTCTTTGAAACTTGACACCATAAAGCAGTTTCAAGTTCTATCTCTATGGTTTGTTTGCTGTTGATGTAGCCCTAAGCAGAGACTGGCGAGAATCACTTTCATGGAAAGGGCCTGCCAAGCTTCCAAAAGACTACGAGTTGCCTGAAATCTCAGCACACACTTTTTCACCCAATCTTGATGAAACTTTCAGGTAATGATCAGTACACCAATCCCACTTGGCTCGCCAAATTTCGTTCTTCTAGGTGAAACCGTTCGTTGGCAGTAACCGGTTTCATTTTGAGGTTTCACTCTGTTTTC
>NW_027522326.1:0-16918 GCF_052094955.1 Ictidomys tridecemlineatus
AAAGGGCCTGCCAAGCTTCCAAAAAACTACGAGTTGCCTGAAATCTCAGCACACACTTTTTCACCCAATCTTGATGAAACTTTCACGTAATGATCAGTACACCAATCCCACTAGGCTCGCCAAATTTCGTTCTTCTAGGTTAAACCGTTCGTTGGCAGTAACCGGTTTCATTTTGAGGTTTCACTCTGTTTTCTCCTATAGGGATACATGTACTTGGAACTCTAAATCAAACACGGTTTGTGCTAGCTCTTTGAAACTTGACACAATAAAGAAGTTTCAAGTTCTATCTCTATGGTTTGTTTGCTGTTGATGTAGCCCTAAGCAGAGACTGGCGAGAATCACTTTCATGGAAAGGGCCTGCCAAGCTTCCAAAAAACTACGAATTTTCTGAAATCTCAGCACACACTTTTTCACCCAATCTTGATGAATCTTTCAGATAATGATCAGTACACCAATCCCACTTGGCTCCCCAAATTTCGTTCTTCTAGGTTAAACCGTTCGTTGGCAGTAACCGGTTTCATTTTGAGGTTTCACTCTGTTTTCTCCTATAGGGATACATGTATTTGGAACTCTAAATCAAACACGGTTTGTGCCAACTCTTTGAAACCTGACACAATAAAGCAGTTTCAAGTTCTATGTCTATGGTTTGTTTGCTGTTGATGTAGCCCTAAGCAGAGACTGGGGAGAATCACTTTCATGGAAAGGGCCGGCAAAGCTTCCAAAAAACTACGAGTTGCCTGAAATCTCAGCACACACTTTTTCACCCAATCTTGATGAAACTTGCAGGTAATGATCAGTACACCAATCCCACTTGGCTCGCCAAATTTCGTTCTTCTAGGTTAAACCGTTCGTTGGCAGTAACCGGTTTCATTTTGAGGTTTCACTCTGTTTTCTCCTATAGGGATACATGTATTTGGAACTCTAAATCAAACACGGTTTGTGCTAGCTCTTTGAAACTTGACACAATAAAGCAGTTTCAAGTTCTATCTCTATGGTTTGTTTGCTGTTGATGTAGCCCTAAGCAGAGACTGGCGAGAATCACTTTCCTGGAAAGGGCCTGCCAAGCTTCCAAAAAACTACGAGTTGCCTGAAATCTCAGCACACACTTTTTCACCCAATCTTGATGAAACTTTCAGGAAATGATCAGTACACCAATCCCACTTGGCTTGCCAAATTTCGTTCTTCTAGGTTAAACCGTTCGTTGGCAGTAACCGGTTTCATTTTGAGGTTTCACTCTGTTTTCTCCTATATCGATACATGTATTTGGAACTCTAAATCAAACACGGTTTGTGCTAGCTCTTTGAAACTTGACACAATAAAGCAGTTTCAAGTTCTATCTCTATGGTTTGTTTGCTCTTGATGTAGCCCTAAGCAGAGACTGGCGAGAATCACTTTCATGGAAAGGCCCTGCCAAGCTTCCAAAAAACTACGAATTTTCTGAAATCTCAGCACACACTTTTTCACCCAATCTTGATGAAACTTTCAGATAATGATCAGTACACCAATCCCACTTGGCTCGCCAAATTTCGTTCTTCTAGGTTAAACCGTTCGTTGGCAGTAACCGGTTTCATTTTGAGGTTTCACTCTGTTTTCTCCTATAGGGATACATGTATTTGGAACTCTAAATCAAACACAGTTTGTGCCAACTCTTTGAAACTTGACACAATAAAGCAGTTTCAAGTTCTATCTCTATGGTTTGTTTGCTGTTGATGTAGCCCTAAGCAGAGACTGGCGAGAATCACTTTCATGGAAAGGGCCTGCCAAGCTTCCAAAAAACTACGAGTTGCCTGAAATCTCAGCACACACTTTTTCACCCAATCTTGATGAAACTTTCACGTAATGATCAGTACACCAATCCCACTAGGCTCGCCAAATTTCGTTTTTCTAGGTTAAACCGTTCGTTGGCAGTAACCGGTTTCATTTTGAGGTTTCACTCTGTTTTCTCCTATAGGGATACATGTACTTGGAACTCTAAATCAAACACGGTTTGTGCTAGCTCTTTGAAACTTGACACAATAAAGCAGTTTCAAGTTCTATCTCTATGGTTTGTTTGCTGTTGATGTAGCCCTAAGCAGAGACTGGCGAGAATCACTTTCATGGAAAGGGCCTGCCAAGCTTCCAAAAAACTACGAATTTTCTGAAATCTCAGCACACACTTTTTCACCCAATCTTGATGAAACTTTCAGATAATGATCAGTACACCAATCCCACTTGGCTCCCCAAATTTCGTTCTTCTAGGTTAAACCGTTCGTTGGCAGTAACCGGTTTCATTTTGAGGTTTCACTCTGTTTTCTCCTATAGGGATACATGTATTTGGAACTCTAAATCAAACAAGGTTTGTGCTAGCTCTTTGAAACTTGACACAATAAAGCAGTTTCAAGTTCTATCTCTATGGTTTGTTTGCTGTTGATGTAGGCCTAAGCAGAGACTGGCGAGAATCACTTTCATGGAAAGGGCCTGCCAAGCTTCC
This sequence comes from Ictidomys tridecemlineatus, assembly GCF_052094955.1. Lineage (NCBI taxonomy): Eukaryota > Metazoa > Chordata > Mammalia > Rodentia > Sciuridae > Ictidomys > Ictidomys tridecemlineatus. The sequence goes on from NW_027522326.1 coordinate 2,471, forward strand.
AAAATATTACGAGTTGCCTGAAATCTCGGCACACACTTTTTCACCCAATCTTGATGAAACTTTCAGGTAATGATCAGTACACCAATCCCACTTGGCTCGCCAAATTTCGTTCTTCTAGGTAAAACCGTTCTTGGCAGTAACTGGTTTCATTTTGAGGTTTCACTCTGTTTTCTCCTATATGGATACATGTATTTGGAACTCTAAATCAAACACGGTTTGTGCTAGCTCTTTGAAACTTGACACAATAAAGCAGTTTCAAATTCTATCTCTATGGTTTGTTTGCTGTTGATGTAGCCCTAAGCAGAGACTGGCGAGAATCACTTTCATGGAAAGGGCCTGCAAAGCTTCCAAAAACTACGAGTTGCCTGAAATCTCAGCACACACTTTTTCACCCAATCTTGATGAAACTTTCAGGTAATGATCAGTACACCAATCCCAGTTGGCTCGCCAAATTTCGTTCTTCTAGGTTAAACCGTTCGTTGGCAGTAACTGGTTTCATTTTGAGGTTTCACTCGGTTTTCTCCTATAGGAATACATGTATTTGGAATTCTATATCAAACACGGTTTGTGCTAGCTCTTTGAAACTTGACACAATAAAGCAGTTTCAGGTTCTATCTGTATGGTTTGTTTGCTGTTGATGTAGCCCTAAGCAGAGACTGGCGAGAATCACTTTCATGGAAAGGGCCTGCCAAGCTTCCAAAAAACTACGAGTTGCCTGAAATCTCAGCACACACTTTTTCACACAATCTTGATGAAACTTTCAGGTAATGATCAGTACACCAATCCCACTTGGCTCGCCAAATTTCGTTCTTCTAGGTTAAACCGTTCGTTGGCAGTAACCGGTTTAATTTTGAGGTTTCACTCTGTTTTCTCCTATAGGGATACATGTATTTTGAACTCTAAATCAAACACGATTTGTGCTAGCTCTTTGAAACTTGACACAATAAAGCAGTTTCAAGTTCTATCTCTATGGTTTGTTTGCTGTTGATGTAGCCCTAAGCAGAGACTGGCGAGAATCACTTTCATGGAAAGGGCCTGCCAAGCTTCCAAAAAACTACGAGTTGCCTGAAATTTTAGCACACACTTTTTCACCCAATTTTGATGAAACGTTCAGGTAATGATCAGTACACCAATCCCCCTTGGCTCGCCAAATTTTGTTCTTCTAGGTTAAACCGTTCCTTGGCAGTAACCGGTTTCATTTTGAGGTTTCACTCTTTTTTCTCCTGTATGGATACATGTATTTGGAACTCTAAATCAAACACGGTTTTTGCTAGCTCTTTGAAACTTGACACAATAAAGCAGTTTCAAGATCTATCTCTATGGTTTTTTTGCTGTTGATGTAGCCCTAAGCAGAGACTGGCGAGAATCACTTTCATGGAAAGGGCCTGCAAAGCTTCCAAAAATCTACGAGTTGCCTGAAATCTCAGCACACACTTTTTCACCCAATCTTGATGAAACTTTCAGGTAATGATCAGTACACCAATCCCACTTGGCTCACCAAATTTCGTTCTTCTAGGTTAAACCGTTCGTTGGCAGTAACCGGTTTCATTTTGAGGTTTCACTCTGTTTTCTCCTAAAATGATACATGTATTTGGAACTCTAAATCAAACACGGTTTGTGCTAGCTCTTTGAAACTTGACACAATAAAGCAGTTTCAGGTTCTATCTCTATGGTTTGTTTGCTGTTGATGTTGCCCTAAGCAGAGACTGGGGAGAATCACTTTCATGGAAAGGGCCTGCAAAGCTTCCAAAAAACTACGAGTTGCCTGAAATATCAGCACACACTTTTTCACCCAATCTTGATGAAACTTTCAGGTAATGATCAGTACACCAATTCCACTTGGCTCGCCAAATTTAGATCTTCTAGGTTAAACCGTTCGTTGGCAGTAACCGGTTTTATTTTGAGGTTTCACTCTGTTTTCTCCTGTAGGGATACATGTATTTGGAACTCAAAATCAAACACGGTTTGTGCTAGCTCTTTGAATCTTGACACAATAAAGCAGTTTCAAGTTCTATCTCTATGGTTTGTTTGCTGTTGATGTAGCCCTAAGCAGAGACTGGCGAGAATCACTTTCATGGAAAGGGCCTGCCAAGCTTCCAAAAAACTACGAGTTGCCTGAAATCTCAGCACACACGTTTTCACCCAATCTTGATGAAACTTTCAGGTAATGATCAGTACACCAATCCCACTTGGCTCGCCAAATTTCGTTCTTATAGGTTAAACCGTTTGTTGGCAGTAACCGGTTTCATTTTGAGGTTTCACTCTGTTTTCTCCTATAGGGATACATGTACTTGGAACTCTAAATCAAACACGGTTTGTGCTAGCTCTTTGAAACTTGACACAATAAAGCAGTTTCAAGTTCTATCTCTATGGTTTGTTTGCTGTTGATGTAGCCCTAAGCAGAGACTGGGGAGAATCACTTTCATGGAAAGGGCCTGCCAAGCTTCCAAAAAACTACGAGTTGCCTGAAATCTCAGCACACACTTTTTCAGCCAATCTTGATGAAACTTTCAGGTAATGATCAGTACACCAATCCCACTTGGCTCGCCAAATTTCGGTCATCTAGGTTAAACCGTTCGTTGGCAGTAACCGGTTTCATTTTGAGGTTTCACTCTGTTTTCTCCTATATTGATACATGTATTTGGAACTCTAAATCAAACACGGTTTGTGCTAGCTCTTTGAAACTTGACACAATAAAGCAGTTTCAAGTTCTATCTCTATGGTTTGTTTGCTGTTGATGTAGCCCTAAGCAGAGACTGGCGAGAATAACTTTCATGGAAAGGGCCTGCCAAGCTTCCAAAAAACTACGAGTTGCCTGAAATCTCAGCACACACTTTTTCACCCAATCTTGATGAAACTTTCAGGTAATGATCAGTACACCAATCCCACTTGGCTCGCCAAATTTCGTTCTTCAAGGTTAAACCGTTCGTTGGCAGTAACCGGTTTCATTTTGAGGTTTCACTCTGTTTTCTCCTATAGGGATACATGTATTTGGAACTCTAAATCAAACACGGTTTGTGCTAGCTCTTTGAAACTTGACACAATAAAGCAGTTTCAATTTCTATCTCTATGGTTTGTTTGCTGTTGATGTAGCCCTAAGCAGAGACTGTCGAGAATCACTTTCATGAAAGGGCCTGCAAAGCTTCCAAAAATCTACGAGTTGCCTGAAATCTCAGCACACACTTTTTCACCCAATCTTGATGAAACATTCAGGTAATGATCAGTACACCAATCCCACTTGGCTCGTCAAATTTGGTTCTTCTAGGTTAAACCATTCGTTGGCAGTAACCGGTTTCATTTTGAGGTTTCACTCTGTTTTCTCCTATAGGGATACATGTATTTGGAACTCAAAATCAAACACGGTTTGTGCTAGCTCTTTGAAACTTGACACAATAAAGCAGTTTCAAGTTCTATCTCTATGGTTTGTTTGCTGTTGATGTAGCCCTAAGCAGAGACTGGCGAGAATAACTTTCATGGAAAGGGCCTGCCAAGCTTCCAAAAAACTACGAGTTGCCTGAAATCTCAGCACACACTTTTTCACCCAATCTTGATGAAACTTTCAGGTAATGATCAGTACACCAATCCCACTTTTCTCACCAAATTTCGTTCTTCTAGGTTAAACCGTTCGTTGGCAGTAACCGGTTTCATTTTGAGGTTTCACTCTGTTTTCTCCTATAGGGATACATGTATTTGGAACTCTAAATCAAACACGGTTTGTGCTAGCTCTTTGAAACTTGACATAATAAAGCAGTTTCAAGTTCTATCTCTATGGTTTGTTTGCTGTTGATGTAGCCCTAAGCAGAGACTTGCGAGAATCACTTTCATGGAAAGGGCCTGCCAAGCTTCCAAAAAACTACGAGTTGCCTGAAATCTCAGCACACACTTTTTCACCCAATCTTGATGAAACTTTCAGGTAATGATCAGTACACCAATCCCACTTGGCTCGCCAAATTTCGTTCTTCTAGGTTAAACCGTTCGTTGGCAGTAACCGGTTTCATTTTGAGGTTTCACTCTGTTTTCTCCTATAGGGATACATGTACTTGGAACTCTAAATCAAACACGGTTTGTGCTAGCTCTTTAAAACCTGACACAATAAAGCAGTTTCAAGTTCTCTCTCTATGGTTTGTTTGCTGTTGATGTAGCCTTAAGCAGAGACTGGCGAGAATAACTTTCATGGAAAGGGCCTGCCAAGCTTCCAAAAAACTACGAGTTGCCTGAAATTTTAGCACACACTTTTTCACCCAATTTTGATGAAACGTTCAGGTAATGATCAGTACACTAATCCCACTTGGCTCGCCAAATTTCGTTCTTCTAGGTTAAACCGTTCGTTGGCAGTAACCGGTTTCATTTTGAGGTTTCACTCTGTTTTCTCCTATAGGGATACATGTATTTGGAACTGTAAATCAAACAGGGTTTGTGCTAGCTCTTTGAAACTTGACACAATAAAGCAGTTTCAAGTTCTATCTCTATGATTTGTTTGCTGTTGATGTAGCCCTAAGCAGAGACTGGCGAGTATCACTTTCATGGAACGGGCCTGCCAAGCTTCCAAAAAACTAATAGTTGCCTGAAATCTCAGCACACACTTTTTCACCCAATCTTGATGATACTTTCAGGTAATGATCAGTCCACAAATCCCACTTGGCTCGCCAAATTTCGTTCTTCTAGGTTAAACCGTTCGTTGGCAGTAACCGGTTTCATTTTGAGGTTTCACTCTGTTTTCTCCTATAGGGGTACATGTATTTGGAACTCTAAATCAAACTCGGTTTGTGCTAGCTCTTTGAAAGTTGACATAATAAAGCAGTTTCAAGTTCTATCTCTATGGTTTGTTTGCTGTTGATGTAGCCCTAAGCAGAGACTGGCGAGAATCACTTTCATGGAAAGGGCCTGCCAAGCTTCCAAAAAACTACGAATTGCCTGAAATCTCAGCACACACTTTTTCACTCAATCTTGATGAAACTTTCAGGTAATGATCAGTACACCAATCCCACTTGGCTCGCCAAATTTCGTTCTTCTAGGTTAAACCGTTCGTTGGCAGTAACCGGTTTCATTTTGAGGTTTCACTCTGTTTTCTCCTATAGGGATACATGTATTTGGAACTCTAAATCAAACACGGTTTGTGCTAGCTCTTTGAAACTTGACACAATAAAGCAGTTTCAAGTTCTATCTCTATGGTTTGTTTGCTGTTGATGTAGCCCTAAGCAGAGACTGGCGTGAATCACTTTCATGGAAAGGGCCTGCCAAGCTTCCAAAAAACTACGAGTTGCCTGAAATCTCAGCACAAACTTTTTCACCGAATCTTGATGAAACTTTCAGGTAATGATCAGTACACCAATCCCACTTGGCTCGCCAAATTTCGTCCTTCTAGGTTAAACCGTTCCTTGGCAGTAACCGGTTTCATTTGGAGGTTTCACTCTGTTTTCTCCTATAGGGATACATGTATTTGGAACTCTAAATCAAACACGGTTTGTGCTAGCTCTTTGAAACTTGACACAATAAAGCAGTTTCAAGTTCTATCTCTATGGTTTGTTTGCTGTTGATGTAGCCCAAAGCAGAGACTAGCGAGAATCACTTTCATGGAAAGGGCCTGCCAAGCTTCCAAAAAACTACGAGTTTCCTGAAATCTAAGCACACACTTTTTCACCCAATCTTGATGAAACTTGCAGGTAATGATCAGTACACCAATCGCACTTGGCTCGCCAAATTTCGTTCTTCTAGGTTAAACCGTTCGTTGGCAGTAACCGGTTTCATTTTGAGGTTTCACTCTGTTTTCTCCTATAGGGATACATGTATTTGGAACTCTAAATCAAACACGGTTTGTGCTAGCTCTTTGAAACTTGACACAATAAAGCAGTTTCAAGTTCTATCTCTATGGTTTGTTTGCTGTTGATGTAGCCCTAAGCAGAGACTGGCGAGAATCACTTTCATGGAAAGGGCCTGCCAAGCTTCCAAAAAACTACGAGTTGCCTGAAATCTCAGCACACACTTTTTCACTCAATCTTGATGAAACTTTCAGGAAATGATCAGTACACCAATCCCACTTGGCTCGCCAAATTTCGTTCTTCTAGGTTAAACCGTTCTTTGGCAGTAACCGGTTTCATTTTGAGGTTTCACTCTGTTTTCTCCTATAGGGATACATGTATTTGGAACTCTAAATCAAACACGGTTTGTGCTAGCTCTTTGAAACTTGACACAATAAAGCAGTTTCAAGTTCTGTCTCTATGGTTTGTTTGCTGTTGATGTAGCCCTAAGCAGAGACTGGCGAGAATCACTTTCATGGAAAGGGCCTGCCAAGCTACCAAAAAACTACGAATTGCCTGAAATCTCAGCACACACTTTTTCACCCAATCTTGATGAAACTTTCAGGTAATGATCAGTACACCAATCCCACTTGGCTCGCCAAATATCTTTCTTCTAGGTTAAACTGTTCCTTGGCAGTAACCGGTTTCATTTGGAGGTTTCACTCTGTTTTCTCCTATAGGGATACATGTATTTGGAACTCTAAATCAAACACGGTTTGTGCTAGCTCTTTGAAACTTGACACAATAAAGCAGTTTCAAGTTCTATCTCTATGGTTTGTTTGCTGTTGATGTAGCCCAAAGCAGAGACTGGCGAGAATCACTTTCATGGAAAGGGCCTGCCAAGCTTCCAAAAAACTACGAGTTGCCTGAAATCTCAGCACACACTTTTTCACCCAATCTTGATGAAACTTGCAGGTAATGATAAGTACACCAATCCCACTTGGCTCGCCAAATTTCGTTCTTCTAGGTTAAACCGTTCGTTGGCAGTAACCGGTTTCATTTTGAGGTTTCACTCTGTTTTCTCCTATAGGGATACATGTATTTGGAACTCTAAATCAAACACGGTTTGTGCTAGCTCTTTGAAACTTGACACAATAAAGCAGTTTCAAGTTCTATCTCTATGGTATGTTTGCTGTTGATGTAGCCCTAAGCAGAGACTGGCGAGAATCACTTTCATGGAAAGGGCCTGCCAAGCTTCCAAAAAACTAGGAGTTGCTTGAAATCTCAGCACACACTTTTTCACCCAATCTTGATGAAACTTTCAGGTAATGATCAGTACACCAATCCCACTTGGCTCACCAAATTTCGTTCTTCTAGGTTAAACCGTTCGTTGGCAGTAACCAGTTTCATTTTGAGGTTTCACTCTGTTTTCTCCTATAGGGATACATGTATTTGGAACTCTAAATCAAACACGGTTTGTGCTTGCTCTTTGAAACTTGACACAATAAAGCAGTTTCAAGTTCTATCTCTATGGTTTGTTTGCTGTTGATGTAGCCCTAAGCAGAGACTGGCGAGAATCACTTTCATGGAAAGGGCCTGCCAAGCTTCCAAAAAACTACGAGTGTCCTGAAATCTCAGCAAACACTTTTTCACCCAATCTTGATGATACTTTCAGGTAATGATCAGTACACCAATCCCACTTGGCTCACCAAAGCCAAATTTCGTTCTTCTAGGTTAAACCGTTCCTTGGCAGTAACCGGTTTCATTTTGAGGTTTCACTCTGTTTTCTCCTATAGGGATACATGTATTTGGAACTCTAAATCAAACTCGGTTTGTGCTAGCTCTTTGAAACTTGACACAATAAAGCAGTTTCAAGTTCTGTCTCTATGGTTTGTTTGCTGTTGATGTAGCCCTAAGCAGAGACTGGCGAGAATCACTTTCATGGAAAGGGCCTGCCAAGCTTCCAAAAAACTACGAGTTGCCTGAAATCTCAGCACACACTTTTTCACCCAATCTTGATGAAACTTTCAGGTAATGATCAGGACACCAATCCCACTTGGCTCGCCAAATTTCGTTCTTCTAGGTTAAACCGTTCGTTGGCAGTAACCGGTTTCATTTTGAGGTTTCACTCTGTTTTCTCCTATAGGGATACATGTATTTGGAACTCTAAATCAAACACGGTTTGTGCTAGCTCTTTGAAACTTGACACAATAAAGCAGTTTCAAGTTCTATCTCTATGGTTTGTTTGCTGTTGATGTAGCCCAAAGCAGAGACTGGCGAGAATCACTTTCATGGAAAGGGCCTGCCAAGCTTCCAAAAAACTACGAGTTGCCTGAAATCTCAGCACACACTTTTTCAACCAATCTTGATGAAACTTTCAGGTAATGATCAGTACACCAATCCCACTTGGCTCGCCAAATTTTGTTCTTCTAGGTTAAACCGTTCGTTGGCAGTAACCGGTTACATTTTGAGGTTTCAATCTGTTTTCTCCTATAGGGATACATGTATTTGGAACTCTAAATCAAACACGGTTTGTGCTAGCTCTTTGAAACCTGACACAATAAAGCAGTTTCAATTTCTATCTCTATGGTTTGTTTGCTGCTGATGTAGCCCTAAGCAAAGACAGGCGAGAAACACTTTCATGGAAAGGGCCTGCAAAGCTTCCAAAAAACTACGAGTTGCCTGAAATCTCAGCAAACACTTTTTCACCCAATCTTGATGAAACTTTCAGGTAATGATCAGTACACCAATCCCACTTGGCTCGCCAAATTTCGTTCTTCTAGGTTAAACCGTTCGTTGGAAGTAACCGGTTTCATTTTGAGGTTTCACTCTGTTTTCTCCTATAGGGATACATGTATTTGGAACTCTAAATCAAACACGGTTTGTGCTAGCTCTTTGAAACTTGACACAATAAAGCAGTTTCAAGTTCTATCTCTATGGTTTGTTTGCTGTTGATGTAGCCCTAAGGAGAGACTGGCTAGAATCACTTTCAAGGAAAGGGCCTGCCAAGCTTCCAAAAAACTACGAGTTGCCTGAAATCTCAGCACACACTTTTTCACCCAATCTTGATGAAACTTGCAGGTAATGATCAGTACACCAATCCCACTTGGCTCACCAAGTTTCGTTCTTCTAGGTTAAACCGTTCGTTGGCAGTAACCGGTTTCATTTTGAGGTTTCACTCTGTTTTCTCCTATAGGGATACATGTATTTGGAACTCTAAATCAAACACGGTTTGTGCTTGCTCTTTGAAACTTGACACAATAAAGCAGTTTCAAGTTCTATCTCTATGGTTTGTTTGCTGTTGATGTAGCCCTAAGCAGAGACTGGCGAGTATCACTTTCATGGAAAGGGCCTGCCAAGCTTCCAAAAAACTACGAGTGTCCTAAAATCTCAGCAAACACTTTTTCACCCAAACTTGATGATACTTTCAGGTAATGATCAGTACACAAATCCCACTTGGCTCACCAAAGCCAAATTTCGTTCTTCTAGGTTAAACCGTTCCTTGGCAGTAACCGGTTTCATTTTGAGGTTTCACTCTGTTTTCTCCTATAGGGATACATGTATTTGGAACTCTAAATCAAACACGGTTTGTGCCAGCTCTTTGAAACCTGACACAATAAAGCAGTTTCAAGTTCTATCTCTATGGTTTGTTTGCTGTTGATGTAGCCCTAAGCAGAGACTGGCGAGAATCACTTTCATGGAAAGGGCCTGCCAAGCTTCCAAAAAACTACGAATTGCCTGAAATCTCAGCACACACTTTTTCACTCAATCTTGATGAAACTTTCAGGTAATGATCAGTACACCAATCCCACTTGGCTCGCCAAATTTCGTTCTTCTAGGTTAAACCGTTCGTTGGCAGTAACCGGTTTCATTTTGAGGTTTCACTCTGTTTTCTCCTATAGGGATACATGTATTTGGAACTCTAAATCAAACAAGGTTTGTGCTAGCTCTTTGAAACTTGACACAATAAAGCAGTTTCAAGTTCTATCTCTATGGTTTGTTTGCTGTTGATGTAGCCCTAAGCAGAGAATGGCGAGAATCTCTTTCATGGAAAGGGCCTGCCAAGCTTCCAAAAAACTACGAGTTGCCTGAAATCTCAGCACACACTTTTTCACCCAATATTGATGAAACTTTCAGGTAATGATCAGTACACCAATCCCACTTGGCTCGCCAAATTTCGTTCTTCTAGGTTAAACCGTTCCTTGGCAGTAACCGGTTTCATTTTGAGGTTTCACTCTGTTTTCTCCTATAGGGATACATGTATTTGGAACTCTAAATCAAACACGGTTTGTGCTAGCTCTTTGAAACTTGACACAATAAAGCAGTTTCAAGTTCTATCTCTATGGTTTGTTTGCTGTTGATGTAGCCCTAAGCAGAGACTGGCGATAATCACTTTCATGGAAAGGGCCTGCCAAGCTTCCAAAAAACTACGAGTTGCCTGAAATCTCAGCACACACTTTTTCACCCAATCTTGATGAAACTTTCAGGTAATGATCAGTACACCAATCGCACGTGGCTCGCCAAATTTCGTTCTTCTAGGTTAAACGGTTCGTTGGCAGTAACCGGTTTCATTTTGAGGTTTCACTTTGTTTTCTCCTATAGGGATACATGTATTTGGAACTCTAAATCAAACACGGTTTGTGCTAGCTCTTTGAAACTTGACACAATAAAGCAGTTTCAAGTTCTATCTCTATGGTTTGTTTGCTGTTGATGTAGCCCTAAGCAGAGACTGGCGAGAATCACTTTCATGGAAAGGGCCTGCCAAGCTTCCAAAAAACTATGAGTTGCCTGAAATCTCAGCACACACTTTTTCACCCAATCTTGATGAAACTTTCAGGTAATGATCAGTACACCAATCCCACTTGGCTCGCCAAATTTCGTTCTTCTAGGTTAAACCGTTCGTTGGCAGTAACCGGTTTCATTTTGAGGTTTCACTCTGTTTTCTCCTACAGGGATACATGTATTTGGAACTCTAAATCAAACACGGTTTGTGCCAGCTCTTTGAAACCTGACACAATAAAGCAGTTTCATGTTCTATCTCTATGGTTTGTTTGATGTTGATGTAGCCCTAAGCAGAGACTGGCGAGAATCACTTTCATGGAAAGGGCCTGCCAAGCTTCCAAAAAACTACGAATTGCCTGAAATCTCAGCACACACTTTTTCACCCAATCTTGATGAAACTTTCAGGTAATGATCAGTACACCAATCCCACTTGGCTCGCCAAATTTCGTTCTTCTAGGTTAAACCGTTCGTTGGCAGTAACCGGTTTCATTTTGAGGTTTCACTCTGTTTTCTCCTGTAGGGGTACATGTATTTGGAACTCTAAATCAAACTCGGTTTGTGCTAGCTCTTTGAAACTTGACACAATAAAGCAGTTTCAAGTTCTATCTCTATGGTTTGTTTGCTGTTGATGTAGCCCTAAGCAGAGACTGGCGAGAATCACTTTCATGGAAAGGGCCTGCCAAGCTTCCAAAAAACTACGAGTTCCTTGAAATCTCAGCACACACTTTTTCACCCAATCTTGATGAAACTTGCAGGTAATGATCAGTACACCAATCCCACTTGGCTCGCCAAATTTCGTTCTTTTAGGTTAAACCGTTCGTTGGCAGTAACCGGTTTCATTTTGAGGTTTCACTCTGTTTTCTCCTATAGGGATACATGTATTTGGAACTCTAAATCAAACACGGTTTGTGCTAGCTTTTTGAAACTTGACACAATAAAGCAGTTTCAAGTTCTATCTCTATGGTTTGTTTGCTGTTGATGTAGCCCTAAGCAGAGACTGGAGAGAATCACTTTCATGGAAAGGGCCTGCCAAGCTTCCAAAAAACTACGAGTGTCCTGAAATCTCAGCAAACACTTTTTCACCCAATCTTGATGATACTTTCAGGTAATGATCAGTACACCAATCCCACTTGGCTCGCCAAATTTCGTTCTTCTAGGTTAAACCGTTCGTTGGCAGTAACCGGTTTCATTTTGAGGTTTCACTCTGTTTTCTCCTACAGGGATACATGTATTTGGAACTCTAAATCAAACACGGTTTGTGCCACCTCTTTGAAACCTGACACAATAAAGCAGTTTCAAGTTCTATCTCTATGGTTTGTTTGCTCTTGATGTAGCCCTAAGCAGAGACTGGCGAGAATCACTTTCATGGAAAGGGCCTGCCAAGCTTCCAAAAAACTACGAATTGCCTGAAATCTCAGCACACACTTTTTCACCCAATCTTGATGAAACTTTCAGGTAATGATCAGTACACCAATCCCACTTGGCTCGCCAAATTTCGTTCTTCTAGGTTAAACCGTTCGTTGGCAGTAACCGGTTTCATTTTGAGGTTTCACTCTGTTTTCTCCTATAGGGATACATGTATTTGGAACTCTAAATCAAACACGGTTTGTGCTAGCTCTTTGAAACTTGACATAATAAAGCAGTTTCAAGTTCTATCTCTATGGTTTGTTTGCTGTTTATGTAGCCCTAAGCAGAGACTGGCGAGAATCACTTTCATGGAAAGGGCCTGCCAAGCTTCCAAAAAACTACGAATTTCCTGAAATCTCAGCACACACTTTTTCACTCAATCTTGATGAAACTTTCAGGTAATGATCAGTACACCAATCCCACTTGGCTCGCCAAATTTCGTTCTTCTAGGTTAAACCGTTCGTTGGCAGTAACCGGTTTCATTTTGAGGTTTCACTCTGTTTTCTCCTATAGGGATACATCTATTTGGAACTCTAAATCAAACACGGTTTGTGCCAGCTCTTTGAAACCTGACACAATAAAGCAGTTTCAAGTTCTATCTCTATGGTTTGTTTGCTGTTGATGTAGCCCTAAGCAGAGACTTGGGAGAATCACTTTCATGGAAAGGGCCTGCCAAGCTTCCAAAAAACTACGAGTTGCCTGAAATCTCAGCACATACTTTTTCACCCAATCTTGATGAAACTTTCAGGTAATGATCAGTACACCAATCGCACGTGGCTCGCCAAATTTCGTTCTTCTAGGTTAAACGGTTCGTTGGCAGTAACCGGTTTCATTTTGAGGTTTCACTTTGTTTTCTCCTATAGGGATACATGTATTTGGAACTCTAAATCAAACACGGTTTGTGCTAGCTCTTTGAAACTTGACACAATAAAGCAGTTTCAAGTTCTATCTCTATGGTTTGTTTGCTGTTGATGTAGCCCTAAGCAGAGACTGGCGAGAATCACTTTCATGGAAAGGGCCTGCCAAGCTTCCAAAAAACTATGAGTTGCCTGAAATCTCAGCACACACTTTTTCACCCAATCTTGATGAAACTTTCAGGTAATGATCAGTACACCAATCCCACTTGGCTCGCCAAATTTCGTTCTTCTAGGTTAAACCGTTCGTTGGCAGTAACCGGTTTCATTTTGAGGTTTCACTCTGTTTTCTCCTATAGGGATACATGTATTTGGAACTCTAAATCAAACACGGTTTGTGCTAGTTCTTTGAAACTTGACACAATAAAGCAGTTTCAAGTTCTATCTCTATGGTTTGTTTGCTGTTGATGTAGCCCAAAGCAGAGACTGGCGAGAATCACTTTCATGGAAAGGGCCTGCCAAGCTTCCAAAAAACTAGGAGTTGCCTGAAATCTCAGCACACACTTTTTCACCCAGTCTTGATGAAACTTTCAGGTAATGATCAGTACACCAATCGCACGTGGCTCGCCAAATTTCGTTCTTCTAGGTTAAACCCTTCCTTGGCAGTAACCGGTTTAATTTTGAGGTTTCACTCTGTTTTCTCCTCTAGGGATACATGTATTTGGAACTCTAAATCAAACACGGTTTGTGCCAGCTCTTTGAAACCTGAAACAATAAAGCAGTTTCAAGTTCTATCTCTATGATTTGTTTGCTGTTGATGTAGCCCTAAGCAGAGACTGGCGAGAATCACTTTCATGGAAAGGGCCTGCCAAGCTTCCAAATAACTACGAGCATCCTGAAATCTCAGCAAACAATTTTTCACCCAATCTTGATGATACTTTCAGGTAATGATCAGTACACCAATACCACTTGGCTCGCCAAATTTCGTTCTTCTAGGTTAAACCCTTCCTTGGCAGTAACCGGTTTCATTTTGAGGTTTCACTCTGTTTTCTCCTATAGGGATACATGTATTTGGAACTCTAAATCAAACACGGTTTGTGCTAGCTCTTTGAAACTTGACACACTAAAGCAGTTTCAAGTTCTATCTCTATGGTTTGTTTGCTGTTGATGTAGCCCTAAGCAGAGACTGTCGAGAATCACTTTTATGAAAAGGGCCTGCCAAGCTTCCAAAAAACTACGAGTTGCCTGAAATCTCAGCACACACTTTTTCACCCAATCTTGATGAAACTTTCAGGTAATGATCAGTACACCAATCCCACTTGGCTCGCCAAATTTCGTTCTTCTAGGTTAAACCCTTCCTTGGCAGTAACCGGTTTAATTTTGAGGTTTCACTCTGTTTTCTCCTATAGGGATACATGTATTTGGAACTCGAAATCAAACACGGTTTGTGCTAGCTCTTTGAAACTTGACACACTAAAGCAGTTTCAAGTTCTATCTCTATGGTTTGTTTGCTGTTGATGTAGCCCTAAGCAGAGACTGGAGAGAATCACTTTCATGGAAAGGGCCTGCCAAGCTTCCAAAAAACTACGAGTTGCCTGAAATCTCAGCAAACACTTTTTCACCCAATCTTGATGATACTTTCAGGTAATGATAAGTACACCAATCCC
>NW_027522327.1:0-16824 GCF_052094955.1 Ictidomys tridecemlineatus
AGAGTTCCGAATGCATGTATCCCTATAGGAGAAAACAGAGTGAAACCTAAAAATGAAAACGGTTACTGCAAAAGAACGGTTTAACCTAGAAGAACGAAATTTGGTGAGCCAAGTGGTTTTGGTGTAGTGATCATTACCTGAAAGAATCATCAAGATTGGGTGAGAAAATGTTTGCTGAGATTTCAGGCAACTCGTAGTTTTTTGGAAGCTTGGCAACCCGTTTTAATGAAAGTGATTTTCGCCAGTCTCTGCTTAGGGCTACATCAACAGCAAACAAAGCATAGAGAAAGAACTTGAAACTGCTTTATTGTGTCAAGTTTCAAAGAGCTAGCACAAACCGTGTTTGATTTAGAGTTCCGAATACATGTATCCCTATAGGAGAAAACAGAGTGAAACCTAAAAATGAAAACGGTTACTGCAAACGAACGGTTTAACCTAGAAGAACGAAATTTGGTGAGCCAAGTGGTTTTGGTGTACTAGTCATTAAGTGAAAGAATCATCAAGATTGGGTGAAAAAATATTTGCTGAGATTTCAGGCAACTCGTAGTTTTTTGGAAGCTTGGCAACCCCTTTCCATGAAAGTGATTTTCGCCAGTCTCTGCTTATGGCTACATCAACAGCAAACAAAGCATAGAGATAGAACATGAAACTGCTTTATTGTGTCAAGTTTCAAAGAGCTACCACAAACCATGTTTGATTTAGAGTTTCAAATACATGTATCCCTATAGGAGAAAACAGAGTGAAACCTAAAAATGAAAACGGTTACTGCAAACGAACGGTTTAACCTAGAAGAACGAAATTTGGTGAGCCAAGTGGGTTTGGTGTACTGATCATTACCTGAAAGAATCATCAAGATTGGGTGAAAAAATGTTTGCTGAGATTTCAGGCAACTCATAGTTTTTTGGAAGCTTAGCAACCCATTTCCATGAAACTGATTTTCGCCAGTCTCTGCTTAGGGCTACATCAACAGCAAACAAAGCATAGAGATAGAACTTGAAACTGCTTTATTGTGTCAAGTTTCAAAGAGCTAGCACAAACCGTGTTTGATTTAGAGTTCCAAATACATGTATCCCTATAAGAGAAAAAAGAGTGAAACCTAAAAATGAAAACGGTTACTGCAAACGAACGGTTTAACCTAGAAGAACGAAATTTGGTGAGCCAGGTGGTTTTGGTGTATTGATCATTACCTGAAAGAATCATCAAGATTGGGTGAGAAAATGTTTGCTGAGATTTCAGGCAACTCTTAGTTTTTTCGAAGCTTGGCAACCCCTTTCCATGAAAGTGATTTTCGCCAGTCTCTGCTTAGGGCTACATCAACAGCAAACAAAGCATAGAAATAGAACTTGAAACTGCTTTATTGTGTCAAGTATCAAAGAGCTAGCACAAACCGTGTTAGATTTAGAGTTCCGAATACATGTATCACTATAGGAGAAAACAGAGTGAAACCTAAAAATGAAACGGTTACTGCAAACGAACGGTTTAACCTAGAAGAACGAAATTTGGTGAGCCAAGTGGTTTTGGTGTACTGATCATTAGCTGAAAGAATCATCAAGATTGGGTGAGAAAATGTTTTCTGAGATTTCATGGAACTCGTAGTTTTTTGGAAGCTTGGCAACCCCTTTTCATGAAAGTGATTTTCGCCAGTCTCTGCTTAGGGCTACATCAACAGCAAACAAACCATAGAGATAGAACTTGAAACTGCTTTATTGTGTCAAGTTTCAAAGAGCTAGCACAAACCGTGTTTGATTTAGAGTTCCAAATACATGTATGCCTTTAGGAGAAAACAGAGTGAAACCTAAAAATGAAAACGGTTACTGCAAACGAACGGTTTAACATAGAA
Source organism: Ictidomys tridecemlineatus (assembly GCF_052094955.1). NCBI lineage: Eukaryota > Metazoa > Chordata > Mammalia > Rodentia > Sciuridae > Ictidomys > Ictidomys tridecemlineatus. The sequence goes on from NW_027522327.1 coordinate 1,841, forward strand.
GAACGAAATTTGGTGAGCCAAGTGGTTTTGGTGTACTGATCATTACCTGAAAAATCATCAAGATTGTTTGAAAAAATGTTTGCTGAGATTTCAGGCAACTCGTAGTTTTTTGGAAGCTTGGCAACCCCTTTCCATGAAAGTGATTTTCGCCAGTCTCTGCTTAGGGCTACATCAACAACAAACAAACCATAGAGATAGAACTTGAAACTGCTTTATTTTGTCAAGTTTCAAAGAGCTAGCACAAACCGTGTTTGATTTAGAGTTCCAAATACATGTATCCCTATAGGAGAAAACAGAGTGAAACCTAAAAATGAAAACGGTTACTGCAAACGAACGGTTTAACCTAGAAGAACGAAATTTGGTGAGCCAAGTGGTTTTGGTGTACTGATCATTACCTGAAAGAATCATCAAGATTGGGTGAAAAAATGTTTGCTGAGATTTCAGGCAACTCGTAGTTTTTTGGAAGCTTGGCAACCTCTTTCCATGAAAGTGATTTTCGCCAGTCTTAGCTTAGGGCTACATCAACAGCAAACAAAGCATAGAGATAGAACTTGAAACTGCTTTATTGTGTCAAGTTTCAAAGAGCTAGCACAAACCGTGTTTGATTTAGAGTTCCAAATACATGTATGCCTATAGGAGAAAACAGAGTGAAACCTAAAAATGAAAACGGTTAGTGCAAACGAACGGTTTAACCTAGAAGAACGAAATTTGTTGAGCCAGTTGGTTTTGGTGTATTGATCATTACCTGAAAGATTCATCAAGATTGGGTGAGAAAATGTTTGCTGAGATTTCAGGCAACTCGTAGTTTTTTGGAAGCTTGGCAACCCCTTTCCATGAAAGTGATTTTCGCCAGTCTCTGCTGAGGGCTACATCAATAGCAACAAAGCATAGAGATAGAACTTGAAACTTCTTTATTGTGTCAAGTTTCAAAGAGCTAGCACAAACCGTGTTTGATTTAGAGTTCCGAATACATGTATCCCTATAGGAGAAAACAGAGTGAAACCTAAAAATGAAAACGGTTACTGCAAACGAACGGTTTAACCTAGAAGAACGAAATTTGGTGAGCCAAGTGGTTTTGGTGTACTGATCATTACCTGAAAAAATCATCAAGATTGGGTAAGAAAATGTTTGCTGAGATTTCAGGCAACTTGTAGTATTTTCAAAGCTTGGCAACCCCTTTCCATGAAAGTGATTTTCGCCAGTCTCTGCTTAGGGCTACATCAACAGCAAACAAAGCATAGAGATAGAACTTGAAACTGCTTTATTGTGTCAAGTTTCAAAGAGCTAGCACAAACCGTGTTTGATTTAGAGTTCCGAATGCATGTATCCCTATAGGAGAAAACAGAGTGAAACCTAAAAATGAAAACGGTTACTGCAAAAGAACGGTTTAACCTAGAAGAACGAAATTTGGTGAGCCAAGTGGTTTTGGTGTAGTGATCATTACCTGAAAGAATCATCAAGATTGGGTGAGAAAATGTTTGCTGAGATTTCAGGCAACTCGTAGTTTTTTGGAAGCTTGGCAACCCGTTTTAATGAAAGTGATTTTCGCCAGTCTCTGCTTAGGGCTACATCAACAGCAAACAAAGCATAGAGAAAGAACTTGAAACTGCTTTATTGTGTCAAGTTTCAAAGAGCTAGCACAAACCGTGTTTGATTTAGAGTTCCGAATACATATATCCCTATAGGAGAAAACAGAGTGAAACCTAAAAATGAAAACGGTTACTGCAAACGAACGGTTTAACCTAGAAGAACGAAATTTGGTGAGCCAAGTGGTTTTCGTGTACTAGTCATTAAGTGAAAGAATCATCAAGATTGGGTGAAAAAATATTTGCTGAGATTTCAGGCAACTCGTAGTTTTTTGGAAGCTTGGCAACCCCTTTCCATGAAAGTGATTTTCGCCAGTCTCTGCTTATGGCTACATCAACAGCAAACAAAGCATAGAGATAGAACATGAAACTGCTTTATTGTGTCAAGTTTCAAAGAGCTACCACAAACCATGTTTGATTTAGAGTTTCAAATACATGTATCCCTATAGGAGAAAACAGAGTGAAACCTAAAAATGAAAACGGTTACTGCAAACGAACGGTTTAACCTAGAAGAACGAAATTTGTTGAGCCAGTTGGTTTTGGTGTACTGATCATTACCTGAAAGAATCATCAAGATTGGGTGAAAAAATGTTTGCTGAGATTTCAGGCAACTCATAGTTTTTTGGAAGCTTAGCAACCCATTTCCATGAAACTGATTTTCGCCAGTCTCTGCTTAGGGCTACATCAACAGCAAACAAAGCATAGAGATAGAACTTGAAACTGCTTTATTGTGTCAAGTTTCAAAGAGCTAGCACAAACCGTGTTTGATTTAGAGTTCCAAATACATGTATCCCTATAAGAGAAAAAAGAGTGAAACGTAAAAATGAAAACGGTTACTGCAAACGAACGGTTTAACCTAGAAGAACGAAATTTGGTGAGCCAGGTGGTTTTGGTGTATTGATCATTACCTGAAAGAATCATCAAGACTGGGTGAGAAAATGTTTGCTGAGATTTCAGGCAACTCTTAGTTTTTTCGAAGCTTGGCAACCCCTTTCCATGAAAGTGATTTTCGCCAGTCTCTGCTTAGGGCTACATCAACAGCAAACAAACCATAGAAATAGAACTTGAAACTGCTTTATTGTGTCAAGTATAAAAGAGCTAGCACAAACCGTGTTAGATTTAGAGTTCCGAATACATGTATCACTATAGGAGAAAACAGAGTGAAACCTAAAAATGAAACGGTTACTGCAAACGAACGGTTTAACCTAGAAGAACGAAATTTGGTGAGAAAAGTGGTTTTGGTGTACTGATCATTACCTGAAAGAATCATCAAGATTGGGTGAGAAAATGTTTTCTGAGATTTCAGGGAACTCGTAGTTTTTTGGAAGCTTGGCAACCCCTTTCCATGAAAGTGATTTTCGCCAGTCTCTGCTTAGGGCTACATCAACAACAAACAAACCATAGAGATAGAACTTGAAACTGCTTTATTTTGTCAAGTTTCAAAGAGCTAGCAAAAACCGTGTTTGATTTAGAGTTCCAAATACATGTATCCCTATAGGAGAAAACAGAGTGAAACCTAAAAATGAAAACGGTTACTGCAAACGAACGGTTTAACCTAGAAGAACGAAATTTGGTGAGCCAAGTGGTTTTGGTGTACTGATCATTACCTGAAAGAATCATCAAGATTGGGTGAAAAAATGTTTGCTGAGATTTCAGGCAACTCGTAGTTTTTTGGAAGCTTGGCAACCCCTTTCCATGAAAGTGATGTTCGCCAGTCTTTGCTTAGGGCTACATCAACAGCAAAAAAAGCATAGAGATAGAACTTGACACTGCTTTATTGTGTCAAGTTTCAAAGAGCTAGCACAAACCGTATTTGATTTAGAATTCCAAATACATGTATCCCTATAGGAGAAAACAGAGTGAAACCTAAAAATGAAAACGGTTACTGCAAACGAATGGTTTAACCTAGAAGAACGAAATTTGGTGAGCCAAGTGGTTTTGGTGTACTGATCATTACCTGAAAGAATCATCAAGATTGGGTGAAAAAATATTTGCTGAGATTTCAGGCAACTCGTAGTTTTTTGGAAGCTTGGCAACCCCTTTCCATGAAAGTGATTTTCGCCAGTCTTTGCTTAGGGCGACATCAACAGCAAACAAAGCATAGAGATAGAACTTGAAACTGCTTTATTGTGTCAACTTTCACAGAGCTAGCACAAACCGTGTTTGATTTAGAGTTTTAAATACATGTATGCCTATAGGAGAGAACAGAGTGAAACCTAAAAATGAAAACGGTTACTGCAAACGAACGGTTTAACCTAGAAGAACGAAATTTGGTGAGCCAGGTGGTTTTGGTGTATTGATCATTACCTGAAAGAATCATCAAGATTGGGTGAGAAAATGTTTGCTGAGATTTCAGGCAACTCGTAGTTTTTTGGAAGCTTGGCAACCCGTTTCCATGAAAGTGATTTTCGCCAGTCTCTGCTTAGGGCTACATCAACAGCAAACAAAGTATAGAGAAAGAACTTGAAACTGCTTTATTGTGTCAAGTTTCAAAGAGCTAGCACAAACCGTGTTTGATTTAGAGTTACGAATACATGTATCCCTATAGGAGAAAACAGAGTGAAACCTAAAAATGAAAACGGTTACTGCAAACGAACGGTTTAACCTAGAAGAACGAAATTTGGTGAGCCAAGTGGTTTTGGTGTACTAGTCATTAAGTGAAAGAATCATCAAGATTGGGTGAAAAAATATTTGCTGAGATTTCAGGAAACTCGTAGTTTTTTGGAAGCTTGGCAACCCCTTTCCATGAAAGTGATTTTCGCCAGTCTCTGCTTAGGGCTACATCAACAGCAAACAAAGCATAGAGATAGAACTTGAAACTGCTTTATTGTGTCAAGTTTCAAAGAGCTACCACAAACCATGTTTGATTTAGAGTTTCAAATACATGTATCCCTATAGGAGAAAACAGAGTGAAACCTAAAAATGAAAACGGTTACTGCAAACGAACGGTTTAACCTAGAAGAACGAAATTTGGTGAGCCAAGTGGTTTTGGTGTACTGATCATTACCTGAAAGAATCATCAAGATTGGGTGAAAAAATGTTTGCTGAGATTTCAGGCAACTCATAGTTTTTTGGAAGCTTAGCAACCCATTTCCATGAAACTGATTTTCGCCAGTCTCTGCTTATGGCTACATCAACAGCAAACAAAGCATAGAGATAGAACTTGAAACTGCTTTATTGTGTCAAGTTTCAAAGAGCTAGCACAAACCGTGTTTGATTTAGAGTTCCAAATACATGTATCCGTATAAGAGAAAAAAGAGTGAAACCTAAAAATGAAAACGGTTACTGCAAACGAACGGTTTAACCTAGAAGAACGAAATTTGGTGAGCCAAGTGGTTTTGGTGTACTGATCATTACCTAAAAAATCATCAAGATTGTTTGAAAAAATGTTTGCTGAGATTTCAGGCAACTCGTAGTTTTTTGGAAGCTTGGCAACCCCTTTCCATGAAAGTGATTTTCGCCAGTCTCTGCTTAGGGCTACATCAACAGCAAACAAACCATAGAGATAGAACTTGAAACTGCTATATTTTGTCAAGTTTCAAAGAGCTAGCACAAACCGTGTTTGATTTAGAGTTCCAAATACATGTATCCCTATAGGAGAAAACAGAGTGAAACCTAAAAATGAAAACGGTTACTGCAAACAAACGGTTTAACCTAGAAGAACGAAATTTGGTGAGCCAAGTGGTTTTGGTGTACTGATCATTACCTGAAAGAATCATCAAGATTGGGTGAAAAAATGTTTGCTGAGATTTCAGGCAACTCGTAGTTTTTTGGAAGCTTGGCAACCCCTTTCCATGAAAGTGATGTTCGCCAGTCTTTGCTTAGGGCTACAACAACAGCAAAAAAAGCATAGAGATAGAACTTGAACCTGCTTTATTGTGTCAAGTTTCAAAGAGCTAGCACAAACCGTATTTGATTTAGAATTCCAAATACATGTATCCCTATAGGAAAATACAGAGTGAAACCTAAAAATGAAAACGGTTACTGCAAACGAATAGTTTAACCTAGAAGAACGAAATTTGGTGAGAAAAGTGGTTTTGGTGTACTGATCATTACCTGAAAGAATCATCAAGATTGGGTGAAAAAATGTTTGCTGAGATTTCAGGCAACTCGTAGTTTTTTGGAAGCTTGGCAACCCCTTTCCATGAAAGTGATTTTCGCCAGTCTTTGCTTAGGGCTACATCAACAGCAAACAAAGCATAGAGATAGAACTTGAAACTGCTTTATTGTGTCAAGTTTCATAGAGCTAGCACAAAACGTGTTTGATTTAGAGTTTTAAATACATGTATGCCTATAGGAGAGAACAGAGTGAAACGTAAAAATGAAAACGGTTACTGCAAACGAACGGTTTAACCTAGAAGAACGAAATTTGGTGAGCCAGGTGGTTTTGGTGTATTGATCATTACCTGAAAGAATCATCAAGATTGGGTGAGAAAATTTTTGCTGAGATTTCAGGCAACTCTTAGTTTTTTCGAAGCTTGGCAACCCCTTTCCATGAAAGTGATTTTCGCCAGTCTCTGCTTAGGGCTACATCAACAGCAAACAAAGCATAGAAATAGAACTTGAAACTGCTTTATTGTGTCAAGTTTCAAAGAGCTAGCACAAACCGTGTTAGATTTAGAGTTCCGAATACATGTATCACTATAGGAGAAAACAGAGTGAAACCTAAAAATGAAAACGGTTACTGAAAACGAACGGTTTAACCTAGAAGAACGAAATTTGGTGAGCCAAGTGGTTTTGGTGTACTGATCATTACCTGAAAGAATCATCAAGATTGGGTGAGAAAATGTTTTCTGAGATTTCAGGGAACTCGTAGTTTTTTGGAAGCTTGGCAACCCCTTTTCATGAAAGTGATTTTCGCCAGTCTCTGCTTAGGGCTACATCAACAGCAAACAAACCATAGAGATAGAACTTGAAACTGCTTTATTGTGTCAAGTTTCAAAGAGCTAGCACAAACCGTGTTTGATTTAGAGTTCCAAATACATGTATCCCTTTAGGAGAAAACAGAGTGAAACCTAAAAATGAAAACGGTTACTGCAAACGAACGGTTTAACCTAGAAGAACGAAATTTGGTGAGCCAAGTGGTTTTGGTGTACTGATCATTACCTGAGAAATCATCAAGATTGTTTGAAAAAATGTTTGCTGAGATTTCAGGCAACTCGTAGTTTTTTGGAAGCTTGGCAACCCCTTTCCATGAAAGTGATTTTCGCCAGTCTCTGCTTAGGGCTACATCAACAGCAAACAAACCATAGAGATAGAACTTGAAACTGCTTTATTTTGTCAAGTTTCAAAGAGCTAGCACAAACCGTGTTTGATTTAGAGTTCCAAATACATGTATCCCTATAGGAGAAAACAGAGTGAAACCTAAAAATGAAAACGGTTACTGCAAACGAACGGTTTAACCTAGAAGAACGAAATTTGGTGAGCCAAGTGGTTTTGGTGTACTGATCATTACCTGAAAGAATCATCAAGATTGGGTGAAAAATAGTTTGCTGAGATTTCAGGCAACTCGTAGTTTTTTGGAAGCTTGGCAACCCCTTTCCATGAAAGTGATGTTCGCCAGTCTTTGCTTAGGGCTACATCAACAGCAAACAAAGCATAGAGATAGAACTTGAAACTGCTTTATTGTGTCAACTTTCATAGAGCTAGCACACACCGTGTTTGATTTAGAGTTTTAAATACATGTATGCCTATAGGAGAGAACAGAGTGAAACCTAAAAATGAAAACGGTTACTGCAAACGAACGGTTTAACCTAGAAGAACGAAATTTGGTGAGCCAGGTGGTTTTGGTGTATTGATCATTTCCTGAAAGAATCATCAAGATTGGGTGAGAAAATGTTTGCTGAGATTTCAGGCAACTCGTAGTTTTTTCGAAGCTTGGCAACCCCTTTCCATGAAAGTGATTTTCGCCAGTCTCTGCTTAGGGCTACATCAACAGCAAACAAACCATAGAGATAGAACTGGAAACTGCTTTATTGTGTCAATTTCAAAGAGCTAGCACAAACCGTGTTTGATTTAGAGTTCCAAATACATGTATCACTATAGGAGAAAACAGAGTGAAACCAAAAAATGAAAACGGTTACTGCAAAGGAACGGTTTAACCTAGAAGAACGAAATTTGGTGAGCCAAGTGGTTTTGGTGTATTGATCATTACCTGAAAGAGTCATCAAGATTGGGTTAGAAAATGTTTGCTGAGATTTCAGGCAACTCGTAGTTTTTTGGAAGCTTGGCAACCCGTTTCCATGAAAGTGATTTTCGCCAGTCTCTGCTTAGGGCTACATCAACAGCAAACAAAGCATAGAGAAAGAACTTGACACTGCTTTATTGTGTCAAGTTTCAAAGAGCTAGCACAAACCGTGTTTGATTTAGAGTACCGAATACATGTATCCCTATAGGAGAAAACAGAGTAAAACCTAAAAATGAAAACGGTTACTGCAAACGAACGGTTTAACCTAGAAGAACGAAATTTGGTGAGCCAAGTGCTTTTGGTGTACTAGTCATTAAGTGAAAGAATCATCAAGATTGGGTGAAAAAATATTTGCTGAGATTTCAGGCAACTCGTAGTTTTTTGGAAGCTTGGCAACCCCTTTCCATGAAAGTGATTTTCGCCAGTCTCTGCTTAGGGCTACATCAACAGCAAACAAAGCATAGAGATAGAACTTGAAACTGCTTTATTGTGTCAAGTTTCAAAGAGCTACCACAAACCATGTTTGATTTAGAGTTTCAAATACATGTATCCCTATAGGAGAAAACAGAGTGAAACCTAAAAATGAAAACGGTTACTGCAAACGAACGGTTTAACCTAGAAGAACGAAATTTGTTGAGCCAAGTGGTTTTGGTGTACTGATCATTACCTGAAAGAATCATCAAGATTGGGTGAAAAAATGCTTGCTGAGATTTCAGGCAACTCATAGTTTTTTGGAAGCTTAGCAACCCATTTCCATGAAACTGATTTTCGCCAGTCTCTGCTTAGGGCTACATCAACAGCAAACAAAGCATAGAGATAGAACTTGAACCTGCTTTATTGTGTCAAGTTTCAAAGACCTAGCACAAACCGTGTTTGATTTAGAGTTCCAAATACATGTATCCCTATAAGAGAAAAAAGAGTGAAACCTAAAAATGAAAACGGTTACTGCAAACGAACGGTTTAACCTAGAAGAACGAAATTTGGTGAGCCAAGTGGTTTTGGTGTACTGATCATTACCTGAAAAATCATCAAGATTGTTTGAAAAAAGGTTTGCTGAGATTTCAGGCAACTCGTAGTTTTTTGGAAGCTTGGCAACCCCTTTTTATGAAAGTGATTTTCACCAGTCTCTGCTTAGGGCTACATCAACAGCAAACAAAGCATAGAGATAGAACTTGAAACTGCTTTATTGTGTCAAGTTTCAAAGAGCTAGCACAAACCGTGTTTGATTTAGAGTTCCAAATACATGTATCCCTATAGGAGAAAAAAGAGTGAAACCTAAAAATGAAAACGGTTACTGCAAACGAACGGTTTAACCTAGAAGAACGAAATTTGGTGAGCCAAGTGGTTTTGGTGTACTGATCATTACCTGAAAGAATCATCAAGATTGGGTGAAAAAATGTTTGCTGAGATTTCAGGCAACTCGTAGTTTTTTGGAAGCTTGGCAACCCCTTTCCATGAAAGTGATGTTCGCCAGTCTTTGCTTAGGGCTACATCAACAGCAAAAAAAGCATAGAGATAGAACTTGAACCTGCTTTATTGTGTCAAGTTTCAAAGAGCTAGCACAAACCGTATTTGATTTAGAATTCCAAATACATGCATCCCTATAGGAAAATACAGAGTGAAACCTAAAAATGAAAACGGTTACTGCAAACGAACGGTTTAACCTAGAAGAACGAAATTTGGTGAGCCAAGTGGTTTTCGTGTACTGATCATTACCTGAAAGAATTATCAAGATTGGGTGAGAAAATGTTTTCTGAGATTTCAGGGAACTCGTAGTTTTTTGGAAGCTTGGCAACCCCTTTTCATGAAAGTGATTTTCGCCAGTCTCTGCTTAGGGCTACATCAACAGCAAACAAACCATAGAGATGGAACTTGAAACTCCTTTATTGTGTCAAGTTTCAAAGAGCTAGCACAAACCGTGTTTGATTTAGAGTTCCAAATACATGTATCCCTTTAGGAGAAAACAGAGTGAAACCTAAAAATGAAAACGGTTACTGCAAACGAACGGTTTAACCTAGAAGAACGAAATTTGGTGAGCCAAGTGGTTTTGGTGTACTGATCATTACCTGAAAGAATCATCAAGATTGGGTGAAAAAATGTTTGCTGTGATTTCAGGCAACTCGTAGTTTTTTGGAAGCTTGGCAACCCCTTTCCATGAAAGTGATGTTCGCCAGTCTTTGCTTAGGGCTACATCAACAGCAAAAAAAGCATAGAGATAGAACTTGACACTGCTTTATTGTGTCAAGTTTCAAAGAGCTAGCACAAACCGTATTTGATTTAGAATTCCAAATACATGTATCCCTATAGGAGAAAACAGAGTGAAACCTAAAAATGAAAACGGTTACTGCAAACGAATGGTTTAACCTAGAAGAACGAAATTTGGTGAGCCAAGTGGTTTTGGTGTACTGATCATTACCTGAAAGAATCATCAAGATTGGGTGAAAAAATGTTTGCTGAGATTTCAGGCAACTCATAGTTTTTTGGAAGCTTAGCAACCCATTTCCATGAAACTGATTTTCGCCAGTCTCTGCTTAGGGCTACATCAACAGCAAACAAAGCATAGAGATAGAACTTGAAACTGCTTTATTGTGTCAAGTTTCAAAGAGCTAGCACAAACCGTGTTTGATTTAGAGTTCCAAATACATGTATCCCTATAAGAGAAAAAAGAGTGAAACCTAAAAATGAAAACGGTTACTGCAAACGAACGGTTTAACCTAGAAGAACGAAATTTGGTGAGCCAAGTGGTTTTGGTGTACTGATCATTACCTGAAAAATCATCAAGATTGTTTGAAAAAAGGTTTGCTGAGATTTCAGGCAACTCGTAGTTTTTTGGAAGCTTGGCAACCCCTTTCCATTAAAGTGATGTTCGCCAGTCTCTGCTTAGGGCTACATCAACATCAAACAAACCATAGAGATAGAACTTGAAACTGCTTTATTTTGTCAAGTTTCAAAGAGCTAGCACAAACCGTGTTTGATTTAGAGTTCCAAATACATGTATCCCTATAGGAGAAAACAGAGTGAAACCTAAAAATGAAAACGGTTACTGCAAACGAACGGTTTAACCTAGAAGAACGAAATTTGGTGAGCCATGTGGTTTTGGTGTACTGATCATTACCTGAAAGATTCATCAAGATTGGGTGAAAAAATATTTGCTGAGATTTCAGGAAACTCGTAGTTTTTTGGAAGATTGTCAACCCCATTCCATGAAAGTGATTTTCGCCAGTCTCTGCTTAGGGCTACAACAACAGCACACAAACCATAGAGATAGAACTTGAACCTGCTTTATTGTTTCAAGTTTCAAAGAGCTAGCACAAACCGTATTTGATTTAGAATTCCAAATACATGCATCCCTATAGGAAAATACAGAGTGAAACCTAAAAATGAAAACGGTTACTGCAAACGAACGGTTTAACCTAGAAGAACGAAATTTGGTGAGCCAAGTGGTTTTGGTATACTGATCATTACCTGAAAGAATTATCAAGATTGGGTGAGAAAATGTTTTCTGAGATTTCAGGGAACTCGTAGTTTTTTGGAAGCTTGGCAACCCCTTTTCATGAAAGTGATTTTCGCCAGTCTCTGCTTAGGGCTACATCAACAGCAAACAAACCATAGAGATGGAACTTGAAACTCCTTTATTGTGTCAAGTTTCAAAGAGCTAGCACAAACCGTGTTTGATTTAGAGTTCCAAATACATGTATCCCTTTAGGAGAAAACAGAGTGAAACCTAAAAATGAAAACGGTTACTGCAAACGAACGGTTTAACCTAGAAGAACGAAATTTGGTGAGCCAAGTGGTTTTGGTGTACTGATCATTACCTGAAAGAATCATCAAGATTGGGTGAAAAAATGTTTGCTGAGATTTCAGGCAACTCGTAGTTTTTTGGAAGCTTGGCAACCCCTTTCCATGAAAGTGATGTTCGCCAGTCTTTGCTTAGGGCTACATCAACAGCAAAAAAAGCATAGAGATAGAACTTGACACTGCTTTTGTGTCAAGTTTCAAAGAGCTAGCACAAACCGTATTTGATTTAGAATTCCAAATACATGTATCCCTATAGGAGAAAACAGAGTGAAACCTAAAAATGAAAACGGTTACTGCAAACGAATGGTTTAACCTAGAAGAACGAAATTTGGTGAGCCAAGTGGTTTTGGTGTACTGATCATTACCTGAAAGAATCATCAAGATTGGGTGAAAAAATGTTTGCTGAGATTTCAGGCAACTCGTAGTTTTTTGGAAGCTTGGCAACCCCTTTCCATGAAAGTGATTTTGGCCAGTCTTTGCTTAGGGCGACATCAACAGCAAACAAAGCATAGAGATAGAACTTGAAACTGCTTTATTGTGTCAACTTTAATAGAGCTAGCACAAACCGTGTTTGATTTAGAGTTTTAAATACATGTATGCCTATAGGAGAGAACAGAGTGAAACCTAAAAATGAAAACGGTTACTGCAAACGAACGGTTTAACCTAGAAGAACGAAATTTGGTGAGCCAGGTGGTTTTGGTGTATTGATCATTACCTGAAAGAATCATCAAGATTGGGTGAGAAAATGTTTGCTGACATTTCAGGCAACTCGTAGTTTTTTGGAAGCTTGGCAACCCCTTTCCATGAAAGTGATTTTCGCCAGTCTCTGCTTAGGGCTACATCAACACAAACAAAGCATAGAGATAGAACTTGAAACTGCTTTATTGTGTCAAGTTTCAAAGAGCTAGCACAAACCGTGTTTAATTTAGAATTCCAAATACATTTATCCCTATAGGAGAAAACAGAGTGAAACCTAAAAATGAAAACGGTTACTGCAAACGAACGGTTTAACCTAGAAGAACGAAATTTGGTGAGCCAAGTGGTTTTTGGTGTACTGATCATTACCTAAAGAATCATCAAGATTGGGTAAAAAAATGTTTGCTGAGATTTCAGGCAACTCGTAGTTTTTTGGAAGCTTAGCAACCCATTTCCATGATACTGATTTTCGCCAGTCTCTGCTTAGGGCTACATCAACAGCAAACAAACCATAGAGATAGAACTTGAAACTGCTTTATTGTGTCAAGTTTCAAAGAGTTAGCACAAACCGTGTTTGATTTAGAGTTCCAAATACATGTATCCCTATAGGAGAAAACAGAGTGAAATCTAAAAATGTAAACGGTTACTGCAAACGAACGGTTTAACCTAGAAGAACGAAACTTGGTGAGCCAAGTGGTTTTGGTGTACTGATCATTACCTGAAAGATTCATCAAGATTGGGTGAAAAAAATATTTGCTGAGATTTCAGGCAACTCGTAGTTTTTTGGAAGATTGGCAACCCCATTCCATGAAAGTGATTTTCGCCAGTCTCTGCTTAGGGCTACAACAACAGCACACAAACCATAGAGATAGAACTTGAAAATGCTTTATTGTGTCAAGTTTAAAAGAGCTAGCACAAACCGTGTTTGATTTAGAGTTCCAAATACATGTATCCCTATAGGAGAAAACAGAGTAAAACCTAAAAATGTAAATGGTTACTGCAAACGAATGGTTTAACCTAGAAGAACGAAATTTGGTTAGCCAAGTGGTTTTGGTGTACTGATCATTACCTGAAAGAATCATCAAGATTGGGTGAAAAAATGTTTGCTGAGATTTCAGGCAACTCGTAGTTTTTTGGAAGCTTGGCAACCCCTTTCCATGAAAGTGATTTTCGCCAATCTCTGCATAGGGCTACATCAACAGAACCAAAGCATAGAGATAGAACTTGAAACTACTTTATTGTGTCAAGTTTCAAAGAGGTAGCACAAACCGTGTTTGATTTAGAGTTCCAAATACATGTATCCCTATAGGAGAAAACAGTGAAACTAAAAATGAAAACGGTTACTGCAAACGAACGGTTTAACCTAGAAGAACGAAATTTGGTGAGCCAAGTGTTTTGGTGTACTGATCATTACCTGAAAGATCATCAAGATTGGGAGAAAAATTTTTGCTGAGATTTCAGGCAACTCGTAGTTTTTTGGAAGCTTGGCAACCCCTTTCCATGAAAGGGATTTTCGGCCAGTCTCTGCTTAGGGCTACATCAACAGCATACAAAGCATAGAGATGGAACTTGAACTGCTTTATTGTGTCAAGTTTCAAAGAGCTAGCACAAACCGTGTTTGATTTAGAGTTCCAAATACATGTATCCCTATAGGAGAAAACAGAGTGAAACCTAAAATGAAAACGGTTACTGCAAACGAACGGTTTAACCTAGAAGAACGAAATTTGGTGAGCCAAGTGGTTTTGGTGTACTGATCGGTTACCTGAAAGAATCATCAAGATTGGGTGAAAAAATGTTTGCTGAGATTTCAGGAAACTCGTAGTTTTTTGGAAGCTTGGCAACCCCTTTCAATGAAAGTGATTTTCGCAAGTCTCTGCTTAGGCTACATCAACAGCAAACAAAGCATAGATATAGAACTTGAAACTGCTTTATTGTGTCAAGTTTCAAAGAGCTAGCACAAACCGTGTTTGATTTAGAGTTCCAAATACATGTATCCCTGTATGAAAAAACAGTGTGAAACCTAAAATGAAAACGGTTACTGCAAACAGCATGGGTTTAACCTAGAAGAACGAAATTTGGTGAACCAAGTGGTTTTGGTGTACTGATCATTACCTGAAAGAATCATCAAGATTGGGTGAAAAAATGTTTGCTGAGATTTCAGGCAACTCGTAGTGTTTTGGAAGCTTGGCAACCCCTTTTCATGAAAGGATTTTCGCCAATCTCTGCTTAGGGCTACATCACCAGCAAACAAACCATAGAGAGAGAACTTGGAACTGCTTTACTGTGTCAAGTTTCAAAAAGCTAGCACAAACCGTGTTTGATTTAGAGTTCCAAATACATGTATCCCTATAGGAGAAAACAGAGTGAAACCTAAAAATGAAAACGGTTACTGCAAACGAACGGTTTAACCTAGAAGAACGAAATTTGGTGAGCCAAGTGGTTTTTTTGTACTGATCATGACCTGAAAGAATCATCAAGATTGTGTGAGAAAATGTTTGCTGACATTTCAGGTAACTCGTTGTTTTTTGGAAGCTTGGCAACCCCTTTCCATGACAGTTATTTTCGCCAGTCCTCTGCTTGAGGCTACATCAACAGAAAACAAAGCATAGAGATAGAACTTGAAACTGCTTTATTGTGTCAAGTTTCAAAGAGCTAGCACAAGCCGTGTTTGATTTAGAGTTTTAAATACATGTATGCCTATAGGAGAAAACAGAGTG